>NC_054700.1:11517241-11767816 GCF_016097555.1 Gigantopelta aegis | reverse complement strand
ACTGCAGCCGAAATTCTTCGACAGTATTTCAGGATCGATTCCATAAAAAATGGCACCAGCCCGTTCTGATTGTCGTCTGCCATTTCGCTTCCTTGTGCGCATGCGTCGCAGTCGCTTATCGTAAAGAGCGATGTTCTCCGTTTGAATGTCACAAGCCCTAATTCACCCTGAAAAAATGTATAATGTTCATGACATTTACATAGATACTACAGAGAGGATAATTCGGTGCAGTTTAGCCGGGTTCTCAAGCCCCCTACCCCCTCCTATTTTAGGTTAAGTATTAATTTTGCCTTTGTATGAAAAGTGAAGAGTGCCATAGACGGCGGTGGTGGGATGTTGGAGGGAAGGGACAGCCACCGACTTTGGAGATAATGCATTAGCTCCCCCAGATGAAAAGTAAATTAATATTATATCCCCACACACACACACTGGACGGACGGATGTACGGACGGACAACGCCATACCACAATACGACCTGTCAAAAATTGGCGTATACATATTTTTGTCAACAAGACCGCAAGAGCACATTGATTTATTAATCATGGACTATTGGACGTCAGAACATTTGACAATTTTGACATGTAGTCATAGAGAGGAAACCCGCTACATTTGTTCTTTAGCAGCATGGGATCTTTTATATGCAGCATCCCACAGACAGAATAGTACATACCACGGCCTTTGATATAACAGTCGTGGTGCAGGGCTGGAACGAGACATAGCCCGATGGGCCCACCGACGGGGATCGATCCTAGACCGACCGCGCATCAAGCAAGCACTTTACACGTGGGCTACGTCCGGCCCCAATCGACACTATAGAGAAGATAATTATGTGCAGTTTAGGCGGGGTCCCAAGACTCCCACTGTCCCCATCTCGTATTTTAGGTCTTGACAATGTGCTCTAGTGGTGTCGTTATACCAACTGTGGAGTGCTGGTTGGACCAAGAAATAGCCAAATGAGCCCACCGACGGGGATCTAGGGGCGGATTATGCTTTAGGTAACGGGGGTTTCCGAAACAATATGTAAATGTTTATAATTTGAAATTATAACTTTTACGTGGACATCAATTTAGATCTACGTGGTGGGGTTGGGTTGTTTTAGCCGGAGGGGTCCGTGCAACTGGGATCCCCCCCTCCCCATAATCCGCCACTGGGATCTATCCTTGACAAATGATGCATCAAGCTAGCGCAAAACCGCTGAGTTATGTCCCATGATATGATATGAAATGACGATGATACAAAATTACAAGATATTATTGGTTGGTATATACCTTGGATGTGACCGACGACTTTCGCGCCTTGTCTGGACGATGGATGCACAGAAGTCGTCCAATCCAGGAAAGACACAACGTGCTCATTAAGGAAGACAATGTATGACCTTGGTGACCCCGGAAGTAGACGTTGAGACCTATGACGGTCATTAATAACGACAAACCGACCAGAACGATTGATGTGGCGAAGTATATACCTGAAGGAAAAAACATATATGAGAATAATAATTTCTTGGACGATTGTCAAGAAAATGCATATTTGGATCATATTTTGAGTCAAATGTACAAAAAGTATGATTCTCAGAAATATTTACTTGAGTAATCGGTTTAATAATATTAGGTGGGGTTTTTTAGTGTTTTTTGTGTTTTTTTGTGGGGGATATTTTTTGTGGGTTTATTTTTTAAATCAATGCATTTTTTCTTTGGTTCTTTGGGTAGATATTTATGTTCATGGTGAGGTGGGGGTCAGCTCTATGTTCCCTGAGGTCTTATGTTCCCTCAGGGTTAGGATTAGGATTCCTCAGCTCTATGTTCTCTCAGGGTTAGGATTAGGATTCCTCAGCTCTATGTTCCCTCAGGGTTAGGATTAGGATTCCTCAGCTCTATGTTCCCTCAGGGTTAGGGTTAGGATTCCTCAGCTCTATGTTCCCTCAGGGTTAGGATTAGGGTCCCTCAGCTCTAGGTTCCCTCAGAGTTAGGGTTAGCGTTCTTCAGCTCTATGTTCCCTCAGGGTTAGGGTTAGGATTCCTCAGCTCTATGTTCTCTCACGGTTAGGGTTAGGGGTTCCTCAACTCTATGTTCCCTCAAGGTTAGGTTTAGAGGTTCCTCAACTCAATGTTCCCTTAGGGTTAGGGTTAGGGTTCCTCAGCTCTATGTTCCCTCAGGATTAGGGTCAGGGCTCCTCAACTCTATGTTCCCTCAGCGTTTGGATTCCTCAGCTCTATGTTCTCTCACGGTTAGGGTTAGGGTTCCTCAGATCTATGTTCCCTCAGGGTTAGGGTTAGGGTTCCTCAGCTCTATGTTCCCTCAGGTTTCTATGTTTCCTAGGGCTTAGTGTTAGGGTTAGGGTTAGGGTTAGTTGAGGGAACATAGAGCTGATGGACAATAGAGCTGATCCCGTGAAGTGTTCTGAGATTTACCGGACAATGATTTAAAAGGAGTATATTTCTATTTATTACTTTGTATTTTTTGTGGGGTTATTTTTTTAAATCAATGCATTTTTTCTTTGGTTCTTTGAGTAGATATTTATGTTCATGGTGAGGTGGGGGTCAGCTCTATGTTCCCTGAGGTCTTATGTTCCCTCAGGGTTAGGATTAGGATTCCTCAGCTCTATGTTCTCTCAGGGTTAGGATTAGGATTCCTCAGCTCTATGTTCCCTCAGGGTTAGGATTAGGGTCCCTCAGCTCTAGGTTCCCTCAGAGTTAGGGTTAGCGTTCTTCAGCTCTATGTTCCCTCAGGGTTAGGGTTAGGATTCCTCAGCTCTATGTTCTCTCAGGGTTAGGATTAGGATTCCTCAGCTCTATGTTCCCTCAAGGTTAGGTTTAGAGGTTCCTCAACTCAATGTTCCCTTAGGGTTAGGGTTAGGGTTCCTCAGCTCTATGTTCCCTCAGGATTAGGGTCAGGGTTCCTCAACTCTATGTTCCCTCAGCGTTAGGATTCCTCAGCTCTATGTTCTCTCAGGGTTAGGGTTACGGACCCTCAGCTCTATGTTCTCTCAGGGTTAGGGTTACGGTCCCTCAGCTCTATGTTCACTCAGGGTTAGGGTTACGGACCCTCAGCTCTGTGTTCTCTCAGGGTTAGGGTTAGGGTTCCTCAGATCTATGTTCCCTCAGGGTTAGGGTTAGGGTTCCTCAGCTCTATGTTCCCTCAGGTTTCTATGTTTCCTAGGGCTTAGTGTTAGGGTTAGGGTTAGGGTTAGTTGAGGGAACATAGAGCTGATGGACAATAGAGCTGATCCCGTGAAGTGTTCTGAGATTTACCGGACAATGATTTAAAAGGAGTATATTTCTATTTATTACTTTGTATTTTTTGTGGGGTTATTTTTTAAATCAATGCATTTTTTCTTTGGTTCTTTGAGTAGATATTTATGTTCATGGTGAGGTGGGGGTCAGCTCTATGTTCCCTGAGGTCTTATGTTCCCTCAGGGTTAGGATTAGGATTCCTCAGCTCTATGTTCCCTCGGGGTTAGGGTTAGGGTTCCTCAGCTCTATGTTCCCTCAGGATTAGGGTCAGGGTTCCTCAACTCTATGTTCCCTCAGCGTTAGGATTCCTCAGCTCTATGTTCTCTCAGGGTTAGGGTTACGGACACTCAGCTCTATGTTCTCTCAGGGTTAGGGTTGGGTTCCTCAGATCTATGTTCCCTCAGGGTTAGGGTTAGGGTTCCTCAGCTCTATGTTCCCTCAGGGTTAGGATTAGGATTCCGCAGCTCTATGTTCCCTCAGGGTTAGGATTAGGGTCCCTCAGCTCTAGGTTCCCTCAGGGTTAGGGTTAGGGTTCTTCAGCTCTATGTTCCCTCAGGATTAGGGTTAGGATTCCTCAGCTCTATGTTCTCTCAGGGTTAGGATTAGGATTCCTCAGCTCTATGTTCTCTCAGGGTTAGGATTAGCATTCCTCAGCTCTATGTTCCCTCGGGGTTAGGGTTAGGGTTCCTCAGCTCTATGTTCCCTCAGGATTAGGGTCAGGGTTCCTCAACTCTATGTTCCCTCAGCGTTAGGATTCCTCAGCTCTATGTTCTCTCAGGGTTAGGGTTACGGACCCTCAGCTCTATGTTCTCTCAGAGTTAGGGTTAGGGTTCATCAGATCTATGTTCCCTCAGGGTTAGGGTTAGGGTTCCTCAGCTCTATGTTCCCTCAGGGTTAGGATTAGGATTGCTCAGCTCTATGTTCCCTCATGGTTAGGGTCAGGGTTCCTCAACTCTATGTACCCTCAGCGTTAGGATTCCTCAGCTCTATGTTCTCTCAGGGTTAGGGTTACGGACCCTCAGCTCTATGTTCTCTCAGAGTTAGGGTTAGGGTTCATCAGATCTATGTTCCCTCAGGGTTAGGGTTAGGGTTCCTCAGCTCTATGTTCCCTCAGGGTTAGGATTAGGATTGCTCAGCTCTATGTTCCCTCATGGTTAGGGTTAGGGTCCCTCAGCTCTAGGTTCCCTCATGGTTAGGGTTAGGGTCCCTCAGCTCTAGGTTCCCTCAGGGTTAGGGTTAGGGTTCTTCAGCTCTATGTTCCCTCAGCTCTATGTTCCCTCAGGGTTAGGGTTAGGATTCCTCAGCTCTATGTTCTCTCAGGGTTAGAATTAGGATTCCTCAGCTCTATGTTCTCTCAGGGTTAGGGTTACGGTCCCTCAGCTCTATGTTCTCTCAGGGTTAGGGTTAGGGTCCCTCAGATCTATGTTCTCTCAGGGTTAGGGTTAGGGTTCTTCAGCTCTATGTTCCCTCAGCTCTATGTTCCCTCAGGGTTAGGGTTAGGATTCCTCAGCTCTATGTTCCCTCAGGGTTAGGGTTAGGATTCCTCAGCTCTATGTTCTCTCAGGGTTAGAATTAGGATTCCTCAGCTCTATGTTCTCTCAGGGTTAGGGTTACGGTCCCTCAGCTCTATGTTCTCTCAGGGTTAGGGTTAGCGTTCTTCAGCTCTATGTTCCCTCAGGGTTAGGGTTAGGATTCATCAGCTCTATGTTCTCTCAGGGTTAGGATTAGGATTCCTCAGATCTATGTTCTCTCAGGGTTAGGGTTACGGTCCCTCAGCTCTATGTTCCCTCAGGGTTAGGGTGACGGTCCCTCAGCTCTATGTTCTCTCAGGGTTAGGGTTAGGGTTCCTCAGATCTATGTTCCCTCAGGGTTAGGGTTAGGGTTCCTCAGCTCTATGTTCCCTCAGGTTTCTATGTTTCCTCGGGATTAGTGTTAGGGTTAGGGTTAGGGTTAGCTGAGGGAACATAGAGCTGAGGGAACATAGAGCTGACCCCGTGAAGTGTTCTGAGATTTACCGGACAATGATTTCAAGGAGTATATTTCTATTTATTACTTGTATGTACCAGGAGCCGATTTAGCAAGTCGGTCTAACGATAACGCCCTCTTCTTTCCTATTTTGGTCAAACAATTAAATTTGCCTTTGTTTATCACCACCATCGGACTATATTACATCGATTTTACCCATGTCCCTCCCCCATTAAAAACCTTAGATCAGCACCTGCTCAGCACTTAGGGCGTATTTACGATTGGACTATATTACATCAATGTTACCCACCTCACTCCTCCATTAAATCGCTTAGAACATACGACAAAAGACCTGTTCACCACTTACTTATGATGGGACTATGTTACATCAATGTTACTCACCTCCCTCCTTCATACGACAAAAGACCTGTTCACCACTTACTTATGATGGGAAACGTTTCCGAAGATGGCGGCATCAGGTCGAGGAGAATGAGTTGAAAGACCGACAGGGACAGTAGGACCATGACCTGTAGACTGACTTTCTCGCCAGACTCCGCGGGTAGGAGGAAGCCCATGATGACCACGCCCGACAGCAGTACGCTGGGGAACAGTAGATTGATGATGTAGAACAGCGGTTTGCGTTTGATCTGCAGACTGAAGATGATCAAAGGATACGACACGCCCGAGTAGACAGGTGCAATCCGCATCGCAGTTAGTCTGACGACACTCCATTCAACGTGCTCCTGTGGAGACAGTTCATCAAGGGAGTGAAAGCTGCATCCTAACCGGCCGCGCGCGACGCGAGCGATGCGAGCGATTATTTCAGAAATCATTGATTTCAATTGCCGTATGCTAACTGGACGCGTGCAACGCGACACATTTATCCGTCGCGCGGTACGCATGCGGTTAGGATACGGCGATTCAAATCAATGATCTCTAAAATAATCGCTCGTATCGCTCGCGTCGCTCGCGGTCGGTTAGGATACAGCTTTAGAGAGGCGAGCGATGCTTGAGAAAAATGAATCAATCAATTAATCAATAAATAAATAAATGAACAAACGAACATGCAAAGGAATGAATGGATGAATGAATGAACGAACGAGCAAACGAATGCATAAATAAAAAAACTACTTCATCCATAAGATAATAAGAAAATAAATGAATGAAGAAATCTAGACAGAGCCAGACAGCCAGCCAGAATCTATCCAGGCGGCAAACAGCCAGGCAGGTAGATGGAGTGAGAGAGAGAGAGAGAGAGAGAGAGAGAGAGAGAGAGAGAGAGAGAGAGAGAGAGAGAGAGAGAGAGAGAGAGAGAGAGAGAGAGAGGGAGGGGGGAGGGAGGGAGAGAGTGAGAGAGAAAGAGAGACAGACAGAGAGAGACAGACAGAGAGACAAAGAGAAATAGAGACAGACAGAGAGAGAGACAGACAGAGACAAACAGACAGACATGCACGGAGAGACAAACAGGCACGGGGAGACAGAGTTTGAGAGAGACAGACAGACAAACAGACAGGCACGGATAAAGAGAGTGAGAGAGACACAGAGACAGACAGACACGGACAGTCAAACAGGCTCGGGGAGACAGAGTGAGAGGGAAAGATAGAGAGTGAGACAAACAGACAGACAGGCAGCAGAGAGAGAGAGAGAGAGAGAGAGAGAGAGAGAGAGAGAGAGAGAGAGAGAGAGAGAGAGAGAGAGAGAGAGAGAGAGAGAGGGGGGGGACACACACAGGTGAAGGTGAATGAGAGTAAATTAATGAGTGAATGAATGAGTGAGACATAGCAGCACCTACCTTATAGTTTGACAACTTGCCGTGGTCACTGACGTTGTAGATATCGATGCCGAACGCGTCATACGCCCACGAGCCGAACGTCAGGTTACACCGCTGCGTGTCGAACGGGAAGTACGTGGTGTCAATACTGCACAGACTCGTCAGTAGTTCCGGAAACTGGAAGCTGATGGAACCGTTTTTCGTTACCGAAACTCTGTACTTTGACATGCTGGACGAAGACTTCACTGCACTGTGTAAAAAAAAAAAAAAAATGCAATACAAACACACAGATCAATATAAGCCTGTGGTAACAAAATCAAGTGCTGGAGCAGAAGGAATATTTATAATATTACAGTTTTGTGTAAAAATCAAGGTTCAAAACTGAACCAATGTATATGTTTAGTTGTTTCCATTTGTTTCTAAAATTGTTGTAGACGCATGAAGGTTATCAGTTATGTTAACTATCGGTATCAGATTGTAATATATCAGAAAATATTATGTTATTTAACCAAATATATATTTCAAGTACTTACGGTTGCAGTATTAGTAGCAGTATTAGTAGTAGTAGCAAGTAGTAGTAGAAGTGATAACAGCAGTAGTAGTTTCAGAAATAATAGTAGTGGTAGAATCAGCAGTGGTAGAAAATTCTAGCAGTAGAAGTAATTGTTGTAGTAGTAGTAGTAGCAGTAGTAGTAGTAGTAGTAGTAGTAGTAGTAGTAGTAGTAGTAGTAGTAGTAGTAGAAGTAGCAGTAGTAGTAGTAGTAGTAGTAGCATCAGTAGTAATAGTAGTAAGTACATGTAGTAGTGGTAGGAGTAGTAGTAATAGTAGTAGTGGTAGGAGTAGTAGTAATAGTAGTAGTGGTAAGTAGTAGTAGCAGCAGTAGTAGAAAAAGTAATAGTAATTATAGAAGTAGTAGTAGTAGTAGTAGTAGTAGTAGTAGTAGATAGAAGCAGTAGCAGGTAGTAGTAGCAAGTAGTAGTAGTTATAGTAGTAGTAGTAGTAGTAATAGTAGAAGAAGCCTTAGCAGTAGTAGTAGTAGCATCAGTAGTAATAGTAGTAAGTACATGTAGTAGTGGTAGGAGTAGTAGTAATAGTAGTAGTGGTAAGTAGTAGTAGCAGCAGTAGTAGAAAAAGTAATAGTAATTATAGTAGTAGTAGTAGTAGTAGTAGTAGTAGTAGTAGTAGTAGTAGTAGTAGTAGTAGTAGTAGTAATAGTAGTAGTAGATAGAAGCAGTAGCAGGTAGTAGTAGCAAGTAGTAGTAGCTATAGTAGTTATAGTAGTAGTAGTAGTAGTAGTAGTAGTAGTAGTAGTAGTAGTAGTAGTAGTAGTAGATAGAAGTAGTAGCAGGTAGTAGTAGCAAGTAGTAGTAGTTATAGTAGTAGTAGTAGTAGTAGTAGTAGTAGTAGTAGTAGTAGTAGTAGAAGAAGACTTAGCAGTAGTAGTAGTAGTAACAGTAGTAATAGTAGCAGTAGTAGTAGTAGTAACAGTAGTAATAGTAGCAGTAGTAATAGTAATAGTACGTAGTAGTATTAGTAGTAGTAGATGTTGTTGTTGTTGTTGTTGTAGCTTTTGTTGAGATAGTAGTAGTAATAGTGGCGGTGGTTGTAGATGTAGTAGTAGTAGTAGAAGTAGCAGTAATGACAGTTTTAGGATCTCCACGAGTACTCGAGCACGGGCCATGTCTAGCAAGATTCGAATCTGTTCACAGAACTCGAGTACCCGTACAAAACAATGTTGAGTATCAATATCAGCAGTAACTAATCAGTAATATAAGTAACACAATAATTATAGGATAATGTGCTAGTTTCTTCTCTTTTTTTAACCTGGCCGTCCGTCCGTCACAACACTACGTGTATCAACCGGTTTCTAAATGCAATACAATGACATGATTTGGCATCCATGTTCAGCGCTGGAATTAAGATGCATAATGCTATTTTACTTTATTCCTTAGTCCCTGTCTGTGGGCCCATTGGGCTATTTCTCGTTCCAGCCAGTGCAAAACCACTGATATATCAAAGACCGTGGTATGTGCTATCCTGTCTGTGGGATGGTGCATATAAAAGATTCCTTGCTTCTAATGGAAAAATATAGCAGGTTTCCTTTCTGAGCCTATATGTAAAACTTATCAAATATTTGACATCCAATAGCCGATGATTAACAAATCAATGTGCTCTAGTGGTGTTGTTAAACAAAACAAAACTTCTCTCCTTTTTGTATTCCTTAGTCTCATTATCATCGAGTGTAAGTATCGGGTACTTGGGTCAGGGTCGAGTTTAATCCTCGAGTACTCAATGCCAATGTTTGAGACTCATGGAGGACCTAGACAATACCAGTATAGCAGCAAACGCACACGATATAACACCATACCTGACAGAGACCTACCTGACAGTGACCTACACGACAGAGACCTACACGACAGAGACCTACCCGAGAGAGACCTACACGACAGAGACCTACCCGACAGAGACCTACACGACAGAGACCTACCCGACAGAGACCTACACGACAGAGACCTACCCGACAGAGACCTACACGACAGAGACCTACCTGTCGTAAAGCGTGAGGTCTGGAATCCAGATCAAGGTGGAGGGGAGGATAATCTTCTCTATTCCACTAAATTCGCTCGAGTTCCACGTCAGACGATTGTCGGACCAGTACTGAAACCAAACCATTGTAGTGTTCAGTCTCGTAACGGTTAGATAATACACTGCTTTCTCTTTAAACGAACTGTTCTGAATTTGTCCTGAGTTTGTCCTGAGTTTTTTCTGAATTTGTCCTGAGTTTGTCTTGAATTTGTCCTGAGTTTTTCCTGAGTTTGTCCAGAATTTGTTCTGAATTTGTCCTGAGTTTGTCCTAAATTTGTCCTCAATTTGTCTAAGTTTGTTCTGAGCTTGTCCTGAATTTGACTAAATTTGTTCTGAATTTATTCTGAGTTTCTCCTCAATTTGTCCTCAGTTTGTTCTGAGTTTGTCTGAATTTGTACTGAATTTGTCCTGAGTTTGTTCTGAGTTTGTTCTGAGTTTGTCTGAATTTGTCCTGAATTTGTCCTGAATTTGTCCTGAGTTTGTCCTGAATTTGTCTGAATTTGTCCTGGATTTGTCCCGAGTTTGTTCTGAGTTTGTCCTGAGTTTGTCCTCAATTTGTCCTAAATTTGCCCTGAGTTTGTTCTGAGTTTGTCATGAATTTGTCTGAATTTGTCCTGAATTTGCCCTGAATTTGTTTTGAGTTTGTTCTGAGTTTGTTCTGAGTTTGTCCTGAATTTGTCTGAATTTGTCTTGAATTTGTTCAGAGTTTCTCCTCGATTTGTCTTGAGATTGTCCTGAATTTGCCCAGAATTTGTCATAAATTTGCCCTGAATTTGTCATAAATTTGCCCTGAATTTGCTCTGAGTTTGCAGTCTTTGTAACATGTCTCTTAATAACATTTTCTTCTTACGAATAAGAATAATAATTCTTGTCTGTATATCTAGTGTGTGTGCTATATTTAGCAACAACTTTTCAGTTTACTTCGTAATTTTTAAAAACATTTTTCGTGTGTACGAAATTGTAGGCAGTTAAAATCTGATTTTGGCTACTACTAAAAATAGGAAGATAACAAACACTTTGTTTTTACAGATAAAGAAGAAAAAAATATTTAATATGTACAGATAAAGAAGAAAATATATTTAATATGTACATATTATATTAGAAAATATATTTAATATGTACTTGAGTCATCAAAAAGGCTCGGCTAGACTCAAACATGCTAATGTGACAGCAAACTCAGGACAGTCCCTTTAATTTCATTTCATTTATTTTCGTTCTTATATCCAATTAAGGTTCAAGCACGCTGTCCTGGGCACACACCCCAGCTATCTGGGCTGTCCGTCCATGACAGTGGGTTAGTTGTTACTTGTTAGTGAGAGAGAAGAGGATGTAGTGGTCTTACACCTACCCATTGAGTCGTTAAAACTCGCTCTGGGTTGGAGCCGGTACAGGGCTGCGAACCATGTACCTACCAGCCTTATGTCCGATGGATTAACCACGACACTACCGAGGCCGGTAGTCCCTTTAATTTACTTTCTATGCTTATTATAATTAATTACACGTGAGTTGTCTGTCCTGTCTCTCCGGGACAGCAGCTTAAAGACGCAGACCTTAGATTCATCCCATGAAATTGGACACTAAGTTTAATTAATCTACAAACATTCAACACATCTGGATAACAGAGAGAATTTAAAGTCTGTGATGTGGTAATGGGAAAATACCGTCTAAAAATAACTAGAGCTTGTCTCAATAACCATTACTTCTCAGACGAACGTGCGTTTTTAGAATTATGAAAAATGGCATTTCGGGGTATTACTAAAACTCGGATGACCAGAGACACTTTAAGAGGTAAGAAAATTAATATTTTAAACACATGTAATGAAATGTAAGTACTTCTGATTAAATTATCAAAAACGGCTTTAATGGTGAAACAATACGTCATAGTGTTTAAAAACTAGGGTCTGTCACTTTAATGTTAAGTGTCACTGAGAGAGATGTCAGCGTAAATGCTTTTTACATCCATATTGTGCCATGAAAACTCGCTCTGGGAGGAGCCTGATATAAACGGTTCCTTGTTCACAAAATCTCTCTTGAGCAACATCACATTGTCCTTGTAAGTCATTTTGCATTGCTAAGATCACCTTAAAGGGACATTCCTGAGTTTTCTGCCATTACATATAAAATATATTTTTCTGCATAAAATATTAGTGGCTGTATATTAAACGTGTTTCTGATCGTTCTAATATTTGTATTAGGTTAAATTTCATTTTATTTCCTAAAATATGTTTTTTTCGTACGTACGAAATTATTTGAAGACGAAATCCAGTTTCGGCTTCTTACAAATATTAAGACGACCAGAAACACATTGAATATACAGACACTGATATTCTAAACAAGAAAATATATTTAATATGTAAGTTTAATCGTAGAAATATTTTATTAGTAGGAAACATCTTACAATGCAGCAAACTCAGGAATGTCCCTTTAAGGGCACAACTACCTTATACACTTAAGGTGATCTTAGCGCTAAGATCGCTTCGTAAATCGGGGCCATGGACCCTTATTCATAAAGCTCTCTTAAACTCTCTTAAGCAGCATCGAATCGTCCTTGCACGTCTTGTTACATTGTTTTGTGAATTAGGCCCATGGCAGGGCCTCGCTTTACGAAGCGATCTTAGCCTTAACAGACCTTCGTTTTTGACGGGCGCGGGCGCTATCACGCCCGTAAACCTCAGTCAACTCAATCTGACGAGCGCGAAATAACGCGCCCCTAAATTTAACAAATCACACTTGTATTTTGTTTTAACTCTGCCATTTTAATTGTTTATTGAATCCAATCCACAACGCCACAAACCTTTCCATTCTGTTCACAATGAACTTCCTAGAATACTTTTTATAAATTGAAACACGATTGGTTGTTTATCTTTACATTGAGCCAATCAGCTAGGAGTTCACTTATTATTAAGTTCTCGTCGGTTTTGTTTTGTTTAATTTCGTACAACGCAGGTAATGATCGCGACATTTATTTTACACTGTCGTAGTTTTGGTCACGTACAGAAAAAAAATATTAGGTGCGTTGTCCAATAATTCTATGTGTACAATGTTTATACATGTTGATATCACAGTAAATGTGTACACCAACAAAAAACTAATTTAGTAAAGCAGGTTTTGTTGTTAATAGCATAGCGACGTACTCGCAGACATTTCTACTTTCTGTTTCACGATACTGCCACATGATTTAAAGCCAAGGACATTGACCTTGGTAGAGTCGGATTTTTAGTACATGTGATCGGTTGACAGGCACCTGAAACAAACATACACCGATTTAATTTCAACTCAGTAATTCGAATTTACCAAGTGTAAAGCATGTATTTTTTTTAATTAAATTTACATTAGGGTAATTTTGTGGGGGGTTGTTTTTTTTTTTTGGGGGGGGGGGGGGGGCGTTGGGGTTTTTTTTATGAGTTGCTATGATTTGAGTTAGTAGTATAATAAACTACAGTACACCGATAATGAAAGTTAATCCTGTTTGTAAAAATATATATTTATAAAAATTGTAGTAAGATATATGAGGGTACAAAACAATAGATGTTGACATTTTCTCTGTTATGACATTATTTATTTTTAAATAGAGAATTTGCAGGTACATAACATGTATATTATGATATCATGATAAATGTGATAACCCTGTGCCATGTGGTTGTTACACTTTGAATTTCTGTTTAGTTTAAATGATTTACAAATAGGCCTACTGACACTATATTTTGTGAGAGTTTTATTAGATATTTTACAGTTAGAATTCTTAATAGCAATACCATAGTTGTTACAATGTCAATTCACATTCACTTCACAGGTTTGTGTCCATGGAGAAATCATATCATTCTGCGATGAAGAATAAAATTATTGTACTTGTTTTAAATAAAACAGAATAAGCACAAACATATCAGTTTCAATTCTTTTTCCATAAATAGTTAACAGAATATCATGATTCAGAATTTTAATGCAACATGATATGCATATAATACACAAGAAATCGACAAATGTGTTCATGGTGTTTCTTTTTCTTGTGTAAGACTGCAATGGCCCATTCCTTCATCTTTGAGAACAGCCATCATATTAGTTAAATTAGGATATTTATTTTGAAAACACAAAACATTAACTCTTAAGATATTTAATTTAGAAATCATTACTCCTCAAACTTAATCATGTTCATGGGTGCGATTCCTCTCGGTCTCTTGCCTCTAATTCTTATTATTTTGAGGGGTGCGATTTTTCCCTCCTCTGCATTTTGAGGAATGTGATTTCCACCCCCCTCACTTTAAAATGTGTATTTTAAAAATAAAGGTAAATTGCCATAAGTTATGTAATAAATAGAAAATCTCGTGAAGATGAGATATAAATCATATTTGACAAAAAACATGAAATATCCTCTGTTTATTAAACGTCTTAAATATATGTGTATAATTGCTGAAGTATTTGTTACAATTTAAGCTGTATTTTAAAACAATTATTTTTATTGTAATTGAGTTGTGGTTCCACGATAATGAGCACGATGTGTCGCTACGACAGTAGCAATATCCGGTGTATGTTACAAACAGATACGATTAGACATAATTTATACGATAAAACGTGTTATATCAAACCACATCAAGAATGATTATTGAATGGATCTCTACTTCAAATTTAAGGAAAATCGCAGGAAGTGAGGAGAAATCTACCGCTGGTCCTCTGGAAGCGGGTTTCACCCTGTTTTAGCATACACCATCTTTCAGTCTACCTATACCTGTGTCCATACTCACCATTCGAAGCCACACATTCGTACTCAGTGTCTGTTTAGGTTCATTCTGGAAAAACAAAGTAAACCATATAATAGTTTAAGGTAAAATTAACGTTTTGATCGCAGCACTAAATTTCATTCCATTTCAACTTATTTTCGTGCTTATATCCAATTAAGGTTCAAGCGCGCTGTCCTGGGCACACACCTCAGCTATCTGGGCTGTCTGTCCAGGACTGTTGGTTAGTGGTTAGTGAGAGACAAGACGGTGTAGTTGTCTTACACCTACCTATTGAGTTGTTAAAACTCGCTCTGGGTGGGAGCAGGTACCGGGATGCGTAACCCTGTACCTACCAGCCTTATGCCCGATGGTTTAACCATGACACGACCGAGGCCGGTGCAGCACTAAAGCGATGTATGAGATTCACTGATGACTTCAAATTCGAAATTCCATCCCGCCGTTCAAAAGAAACTTTACATACATAAAATTCGAATAATTTGATGAATAAATGTTGCTAATCGAAAAGAACCCATTTAGAAACCACCTTACAAACATTGTGCATGTATCACAGCGCGGTTTAATTTCTTTGTTATAGCCTGCTATTCAGTTTCTGTTTAATTATTCTATGACACAATTACCAATTCAATGATTTGACGCAATGACATGTTCAAACCAAGGTGACTACGAGACCGTGCTTATCATAGCGCGGTCTGATTTCTTTGTGATAACCAGCTATTCAATTTCTATTTAATTATTCTATGACACAATTACCAATTCAATGATTTGACGCAAAGACATGTCCAGAAAGGTCATCACTGGACCCCGGTTGTCATAGTGTGGTCGGATTTCTTTGTGATAACCAGCTAGCACCGTCTGGATCATTTTGTTAGACACGTTCGACCCATTGTTGTGGATACCATCTGTAAATAAAATATACGGTTACACAGTATGCACTCCTACACAGCAGAGGACAATTGACGGCAAACAAAAATAGCTGTATCCCACTCTTATCCTGGTCAATTGTTCGAAAACGGGGTTTTAGTTAGCGTAATATGATCGGGGCTGCAGTAGAAAAACAAACTCAGATCTAAAAAATATATATATATAATAATTAGGAATGAGTCTTTTACGGGAATTTTTTTTTTTAATTTTACCATATGCGGCCATGTGGGATATAACAAAACAAGCATTGATTTATTGGTTATTGGATGTCAAACGTTTGGTCATTCTGACATGTCGTCTGCAGAACAAACAGTTAAAAAAAACATGTAGTCTATAGAACAAACATTTAAAAAGCATGTAGTCTGCAGAATAAACAATTAAAAAAACGAAAGATAAAGAAAGAATAAACAATGAAACAAAAGCTGCTTCGTATTTGCACACACCATCCCCACCCGCCATATTTTTCCATTAGTAGCAAAGAATCTTTTATATGCACCATCCCAAAGACAGGATAGCATATACCAGGGCCTTTGATATGCCATATATGCTCTGGCTGGGACGAGAAATAGCCCAATAGGCCCACCGACGGGAATCGATCCAACACCGACCGCGCATCAGGCGGGCGCTTTAACTCTGGGCAAAACGTTTTGTTTGTTTAACGACATACAACGACCTTTGACTACTTGTGGTGCGCTGGTTGGAACGAGAAAAAACCCAATCAATTGAATGGATCCACCGAGGTGGTTCGATCCTGCAACGCAAGCACCTTAAGCGAGCACTCAACTGACTGAGCTAAATCCACACACACACACACACACACACACACACACACACGCGTGCGCGCACACCACTGGGCTACGTCTCTCTCCTGTGTCAATACTAATGCAAATGTCAAATATGATGAACGATTCTCCTGAAATAATTTTCCAATCGATTAAAAATGATAAAAGAAAAGGAGATTAAAACAGAAAAAAAACGTTTTTGTTTTATTCAAAGAAACCGCTAAGCTGAAGGTAAACACTCGTGAAAAAAGCTACCTCATTTACAGTCAATTTATTGTTGGGAAAATAACATTTGGTGTTAGGAAATGCCGGAGATTATTGATTTGTTATCGATGATGAGTTATGTGGCAAATTTCTTTATTGATTTTTCATCAGCAATGAAAAGCTTAAGCATTAATATTGTATTTTAAATACTGATAATGATTCGAGCGAACCCCATGGCAAGGCTAGGCATGTTTTGGTTTTTTTGTTTGTTTGTTTTTCGATTTTTTGTAACCTATATATATTTTTTTATCAACACCTCATACAAGTATATGTGTTAACATAAGATAACAGCGAGAATCGGTCTAGACAGAGAGAGAAGAAGCATGTTGTCATCACATAAGCTGCTCTTACAGATTAGCAGCAAAGGGTCTTCTTCGTCGTCGTCGTCGTCGTTGTCGTTGTCGTCGTCGTCTTCTTCGTTTTCTTCTTCTTCATCTTATTCTTATTCTTATTCTTATTCTTATTCATCTTCTCCTTCTTCTTTTTCTTCTTCTTCTTCATCTTCTTCTTCTTATTCTTATTCTTATTCTTATTCATCTTCTCCTTCTTCTTTTTCTTCTTCTTCTTCTTCTTATTCTTATTCTTATTCTTATTCTTATTCTTATTCTTATTCATCTTCTCCTTCTTCTTCTTCTTCTTCTTCATATTCTTATTCTTATTCTTATTCATCTTCTCCTTCTTCTTTTTCTTCTTCTTCTTCATCTTATTCTTATTATTATTCTTATTCTTATTCTTATTCATCTTCTCCTTCTTCTTCTTCTTCTTCTTCTTCTTCTTCTTCTTCTTCATCTTCTTCTTCTTATTCTTATTCTTATTCTTATTCTTATTCATCTTCTCCTTCTTCTTTTTCTTCTTCTTCTTCATCTTCTTCTTCTTATTATTCTTATTCTTATTCTTCTTCTTATTCTTATTCTTATTCTTATTCTTCTTCATCTTCATCTTATTCTTATTCTTATTCTTATTCTTATTCTTATTCTTATTCATCTTCATCTTCTTCTTCTTCTTCTTCATCTTCTTCTTCTTCTTCTTCTTCCTCGTCCTCGTCGTCGTCGTCTTCTTCTTCTTCTTCTTATTCTTATTCTTATTCTTATTCTTATTCTTATTCTTCTTCATCTTCATCTTCTTCTTCTTCATATTCATCTTCTTCTTCTTCTTCCTCGTCCTCGTTGTCGTCGTCTTCTTCTTCTTCTTCTTCTTCTTCTTCATATCTTCTTCTTCTTCTTTTCGTTCACTCTATTCATATTTGTTGGGTCCTTGTGACGGGACATGCTCTTAAATTTGTTTCGCCTGTGGCGATTTTAATTGTGTTAGAGGGCCGTGTGCAGTTCATTGCACGTAGATCAGGTGGGCAACTTGTTACGTAATACTTCGCGCGATCGGGCATTCCAATATGCACTTAGTCCAGCTGTGGAGGCCATGTGGCGAGTAGTTACGTAATACCTCTGCGAGTGCGGTTTCGACGACCGTGATTTGGCGACGATGGCGTCAGTAAGTCTGACGATCAGAGACAAATATATCGACTCTAGTAGAGGTGAAATATCAGATGATAGGGGGAGGTACCGCCTTGTACCCCCAGGCGAATTCTGATTTATAATAAATAGCTAGTTTTTAGAGATATCGAGGAGAACCAGAATAGGAAGGCTCCCAGGGAACGTAGTCCGTTGGACTTTGGTAAATATTTTTATTTCTGCTCTGTGTATAACCTTGATGTGATTGATGTGACTTTAAATATTTTAATACTGTATTATACCAATATTCTTTAGACAGTGTCTTCGGTCATCTGACGAAGTAAATCGTAGACTTTTTGTTCTAACATTATACGAGTATTTGGTAATATAAAGCTTAGCCAGTCATCCTAGACGACCTAGGTAAACTGTAGGTTATTGTCTTT
Organism: Gigantopelta aegis; assembly: GCF_016097555.1. NCBI lineage: Eukaryota > Metazoa > Mollusca > Gastropoda > Neomphalida > Peltospiridae > Gigantopelta > Gigantopelta aegis. Next base: position 11,749,670 of record NC_054700.1, on the reverse strand, counting down.
ATTGTGATAGGTACCAGTATTAATTCTGTGTTACAAGGTTACTGAATGAGTAGTTAGGGTTAATTAAAAATTAACCCGTTAGGAATAGAGCTGTAATTCCTTTATTAATTAAGTTCCCCTGGAAGCGTTCCTAAATTATCACACGTTACTGAACGAGTAGTAAGGGTTAATGAAAAATTAACCAGTTAGGAATGGTGTTGTAATTCCTTTATTAATTAACTTCTCCTAGAAGCGTTTCTCAATTATCACACGTGTGGGTGTGGTGTAACGGTGAAGTGATTCGCATATTGTGTAACTAGACACCTAGAGATTAACTAATTAAGTGATCAGTTCTGGGTTGTTATTATTGCTGTTATTAATTAACTACTACGGCTGTACATTTGTCAGCGTAGATTAATACAGATTCCAAAGTGTATTGTCTTTTTGTTGTGTTTCTAGAGAACTAACGTGCTATAATAATATACTTTATATAAGATCGTATCTCTGATCATACCTAGAGACGAGCCATACTAGGGTTTAACAGCCTGTTACAGAGAGATCTAATAGATATACAGTTAGGAGAGATATTTTGATAATCGTGTTTTATTCAGTTACGGGAATTATAGAATCCCCGTGACAGGACTGTCACTAAAGAGGTTGCTTTTCCAAACTAAACTATTCTACCCGACAACAGGGTGAAATGGACAGTTTAATTTTTCTGCCAGGAATACATAAGCAGGCCATATCTGGTCTGTTATTTGTTGGTGCTGCCTGTAATCCTGGAGGAAGTGAGTTGTTGTCTCTTCTTCCTATCCACATAGGCACGTTGCTGTATTCCTGAGCTTGGTCAGTGATCAGAAAAATTATATCAAGAAAAACGGCCAAAATATTTCACGCGATCAATTGTTCTGTTCGCGTGTCGATTACGTAATTTCAATTAATGGAACGGCGAATCTGTTACGTGAGTTAACCTGTGGTACATTCTGAAAGTCACGTCATCAAGTATTACAGAAACTGTTCATTGATGTGCTTTGTCGCAGACTCCACAGGGAAATAATAAATTAAACATTTATAAATTGTTACAGCACTGTCTGACAAAAGAAAATCAACATGAAAACACAAACCATAAATGTAGAAATGATATACACAGTGCCAGACAGTGCTGTGACACTTTATAAATGTTCAATTAATTATGTTAATTAATGATTTGCAAAAAACTCCAAATGTTTTTATTATATATTTGTATGTGTACGATATTCGGAAGATTTTAGACGACTAAAATTAAATATTAAAGGGACATTCCCGAGTTTGCTACATTGTAAGATGTTTTCGACTAATAAAATATTTCTACGATTAAACTTACATATTAAATATATGTTCTTGTTTAGAATATCATTATCTGTATATTTAACGTGTTTCTGGTCGTCTTAATATTTGCAAGAAGCCCAAACTGGATTTTGTCTTCAAATAATTTAGTACGTACGAAAAAATATATTTTAGGAAATAAAATTAAATTTAACCCAGTACAAATATCAGAACGACCAGAAACACGTTTAATATACAGCCACTAATATATTATGCAGAAAAATATATGTGATATGTAATTACAATCGTTAAAAAGCCTCTGTTAGTCGATAACATCTTTAAAATTGCAGCAAACTCAGGAATGTCCCTTTAAAGGAACCGTCCTGAGAGTGCTGCTGTACGATATTCGGAAGATTTTAGACGACTAAAATTAAATATTAAAGGAACTGTCCTGGATTGCAGCAATTTTTTAGATCGACTAACAGAGACTTTATAACGACTGTAATTACATATCAAATATATTTTTCTGCATAAAATATTAGTGGCTGCATATTAAATGCGTTTCTGGTCGTTCTAGTATTTGTACTAGTTTAAATTTCATTTCATTTCCTAAAATGTTGGGATTTTTTCGTACGTACGAAATTATTGGAAGACAAAATCAAGTTTGGGCTTCTTACAAATATAAGACGACCAGAAACACGTTGAATATACAGATACTGATATTCTACACAAGAAAATTTATTTAATATGTAAGTTTAAAATAATTGAGGTTGGGGTAGTGGATTGAAAACATTTTAGTGTTTGCCTCCAAACCAGCAAATCATGTTTTTATGTATTTATTAAAAATTACTTTATTATATTATTTATTTTATATTTCTTTAATTATTTTGATTTTTTTTTTGATTTTTTTTTTTTTTTTTTTTTTTTTATTATTATTATTATTATTATTATTATCATTATTACTTTATATTTATTACGTATCATTCTGTGTTAGTACCGTGTTTGAATGAAAATATTAGGAACATGTTCTTGAATAAGACCGGGCAATGTTCTCGTGGAGAAAATCCTCAAATTCGGGCAAAAAAGATAGAAAAATTCGGGAAAATTAGCTGGCTTGAACACTTTTTCACCATGTATTAAACTACATGTATTTTCATCATTCCACCCACAATGTTAGTTGTAATCCATGGTTAAATGCGTGGCGATTCGTTTACAACCCTATATAGCTGTTTGGCAGTAATGCTAATATGAATAAATGTTGCAATCCAGATTCGCGCATTTTTGTTTAATTCGGGCAAACATCAGCCTCCTCCCCCCCCCCCCCCCCCCCCCCCGCAAAAATTGGAGCCCGTACGCCTATGGATAGGGCTATCCCTTATGTAAATCCAATGACATTTTGAGGTAACTAGATAGAGACAGAGAGACAACGAGACAGACAGACAGACAAATACATAAATGTTTAACGTATCACCGTATAATACATCACACATATACAAAATAAAACAACAATAAAAGTACATGTATACGCCATTCCTATGGAATTATGAGATACAGTATAATTAAATAATACAAGTATGTATAATTAAAATAATAATAATAACACTATTGTAGGTTTTAGAAACATAGTTTACGTAACCGAACAATCGGTTACCTAGGTAAAAGTCACGTGAACTGTCTTTCGGTTACCTACGATTTTGAAATATTATTCCCTGTCAAATAAAATAAAATAAAATAAAATAAAATAAAATTGTTTACTTGCGATTGTTAAAGCTGGGCATAGTATACAAAGAAGACTGAGTTCCAACACAGACTGTAATAAACCGCCTGTCATCTCTATCTTCTTCTTTTCTTCTTCGTATTCTTCTTCTTTTCTTCATACGCGATGGTTCTGGCGTGATGTCGTTGTCGTTTCACTGCCTCTAGTGTTGACGTCGTCGTTGCTGAGGACGTCAGCTGTTGTTTAAGGACAATTGTGCTCTGTTTATTCGAGAAGTGTAAGTTCGACTGGTGTGTCGAACAGATCGATATATCCGACAGCAGGTTGTTCAAACGACGCTGTTGACAAATTACGTCGTCTCGTGTCACTATCAACTGTGACACGTCCAGATGTGACCGATGGGCGAGTCACGCCCAATTATTCACCAGTCGCTGGATAGTCATGCTAGCAAATCCCAGGAGAGGATCCAATGAGGGGTGGGGGGGTGGGGGTGGGGGGGCTAACGGGGAAAATGACATATGGACCAATTCGTTAAAAGGGCATCCCAGTAGGGGACAAAAAAGGGGAAAAAAGGCATTTGAATATTTTTAAGGGGGACGGTTACCTAGCCCCCACTCGGATCCGCTTTTGGTTTCAGCTTGTGTTCTGCTGAATGGCTTTATTATTTAATTATCTACGGTTGGAAAATGAATGTTTGTTTAATTAGCAAGATAACATGAAAGTAATTTGTTAAATGACACTTTCGTGGCGCGGTTATCAAAGGAAAGTGATATAGTGTTTAGTCAGTGGCATCCTCCCCCCCGGGGGGGGGGGGGAAGAGACGTAGTTCGGTGGTAAAGCGATCGCCTGATACGTGATCGATCCATGATCGATCCCTGTCGGTTGAGCCCATTGGGTTATTTCTCATTCCAGCCAGTGCACCTGCGGCTGGTATATATCAAAGGCCGTGGTATGTGATGCCATGTCTATGTGATGGCGCATATAAAAGATCCGTTGTTACTAATAGAAAAATGTTGCGGGTTTCCTCTCTAAGACTATATAACAAAATTACCAAATGTTTGACATTCAATAGCCGATGATCAACAAATCAATGTGCTCTAGTGGTGTCGTTAACCACAACCAACTTCTTCGTCCCTCCCCCCACCCCCCACCCTATTCAAGAATGTGCACTAATCAACTGTCATTAAAGGGTTGTCTCAAAGGTGTATAAGCTCGCTTGACCTGTAGCGTGAACCAATGCCCCGTGACTGGAACATCAAAGGCCGTGGTATGTACTGTCTTATATGGAAAAGTGCATATAAGTTATCCATCGCTGCGTTATCGGAAGGTGTATCCTATATGGCAGCAGCGGGTTTCTTTTCTCTCTCTCTCTCTCTCTCTCTCTCTCTCTCTCTCTCTCTCTCCTCTCTCTCTCTCTCTCTCTCTCTCTCTCTCTCTCTCTCTCTCTCTCTCTCTCTCTCTCTCTCTCTCTCTCTCTCTCTCTCTCTCTCTCTTGTCCAAATGTTGAAACAAATATGTTAAACAAATAGCCATAGTAGTGTAAAATGTGCAATGATGCTAAATAAAATCCCCCCCCCCCCCCCCCATTTACGTGTCTCTATCCAATGACGGTCCAAGTACGTTTATCCCGGACACAGTAACTAGGCCAGGGAATGCGTTATCTAACTACTTACAGTACAAATACATTTCATTTCATTTCATTTCAACTTATTTTCGTGCTTATATCCAATTAAGGTTCAAGCACGCTGTCCTGTGCACACACCTCAGCTATCTGAACTGTCTGTCCAGGACAGTGAGTTGGTTATTAGTAGTTAGTGAGAGAGAAAAAAGTGTAGTGGGCTTACACCTACCCATTGAGTCGTTAAAAACTAGCTCTTGGTGGGAGCCGGTAGCGGGCTGCGAACCCTGTACCAACCAGCCGTATGTCCGATGGCTTAACCACGACACTACCCGAGTCCGGTATATAAATACAGCTGTGGAACTGTTAATCGGCTTTAGTTGAGTAAACGACGGATGTAAATACATCGAGTACTTGTAATTAGACGTTGTAATTAGAGACAATGCCCAAAGTAGATGAAATCTGAGGCATGTGAAGGAGCGCGAATGATCGCTGCCGCTCGCTAGACTCGTCTTTGAGCCTAACGTTAAAAAATAACGTTTGTTTTGTTTAACGGCACCACTAGAGCACATTGATTAATTAATCATCGGCTATTGGATGTCAAACATTTGGTAATTCTGACATATAGTCTTAGGGTGGTGCATATAAAAGATCCCTTGCCTCTAATGGAAAAAAAATAGCGGGTTTCCTATATATCAAAATCACCAAATGTTTGACATTCAATAGCTGATGAAAACTAAATCAATATGCTGTAGAGGTGTTGTCGAATAAAACAACCTTTAATTTTAACTTTTTTGAAGGGACTCTTTGATATGTTCGCCGGGTCATATCCGATACATTAGGGAACTCTTAGGGGATAACCCTACTGTGTTTATCGATTTGCGGACGTATATCGGTGGTTTTACTGTCGCAAATTTAGTTTTAAAACGGTAAATTTGCGACCGTAAAACCACCGATATACGTCCGCAAATCGGAAAACACATTAGGGTTATCCAACTTATCCCTATTCTAATTAAACTGTTTGCTGGTTGATTTTAAATAGGAAATTGTCACATTTTTAGTAAGAATAAGCATATAAACGTCACCAGCTGGTGACGTCATTAGGTAGCCCATTAACAGACGATGGGTGGTCGGACAGTTAGCGGCTCGAACATAGATGTGTAATTTGACATATTTAATCAGGTCTCGTGATTAGATAACGACTAATAAAGAATGACATGTTCATTTCTGACATAAAAACTTCTCAGTATTTAATGACTTCTGTACGTAATATGAACGCTACAGAAATTGTCTTTATGACGTCATTACAAAACAACCATGTTCTTTGCTTAACCTATGACGTATTTCTGCAAGAAAATTTGCGGTGATTTTACCATCTGAAATTTTTAGTGGAGATCCAATCAGATTCGTTCTTACAAATGTGTTGAATTAGAATTAACGATAAACGCCTCGTCTCGACAGACTAGTCGACAACCAATCTGATTAAAATTAGCTCCACTGCGTCTACCAGTAGATCTAACAGCATTGCGTGGACTCCCCTGTCCAGGTGACATTTCATCTATAAATAACAATTTAAATATCGACCAATTGCACTTCACCTTTTATAGCGTTATTCGGGAGCATACAAATTCTAAAAATATCGGGCGAGACTATTTATGCTATAGGCGAACTTGTTGGTCTATTTCAACATTGAAAAAACAGGGGTAAAATTGCAGTAATAAACTCTGGATTGTATACTAGTATAAACAGATGTTATGGCTAAACCATCACAGGTTTTTTTTTTTCATCTTGAAACTAATTTTATATAAAATTTTATATTGCAATTAGTTTCCGGCATACTTCGTAATTCACCTGAATCATTTCGTATACCCTCAGCATAATCCCGAATGTTTTCAAATTCTTTTCAAATCACTGGATTCCCAGTTTGTTTCGCTTGTGCACACTGCACGTCCTTTCGCGGCTCGACTTGGGGATCCTTCACTTCGTTGTTTTTGTCAGCGAAATGAAGTTTTCTACTGGGATGTATGCGGTCATTGGAACTGATTGAACGCTGGAACGCTTTTCGTTTCGACAGTCTGCACCACCAGGTTCGATTCTTTTTTAGCGAGACCCATTGCCTCCACGTCATTTCTCCGTCTGACTATGTTGACTTGTTTTTTTCGTGACTCGTATGACGGCCATTCTGCAGAACGCCACGGTTGTTCGCGTTTAGTCTCTACATGGCCGAGCCTGTCCTAGTAGCACTGGAAGATTGACCGCCCCACTCTAAGAAGAAACAGAAAGCGGGGTCGGCCCCTTCTACTCTTTTCTAAACTTCTAGACTTTACTTTGTTTTATTGTGATAGATCGGACTTTAAACTTTTAGACCTTCGTTCAAAACTTTATGTCGAAATTACTTTCTTTTTTTAATATTATTAAATAGTCCGATCCTCTTTTCTTTCTGTTATTTATTTTTGGACTGTCCTTCTAAAATGCTCCAAATTGTATAAATATTCGACCGAGCAGTCAATTCTTTTTATTTTTGGCTTGTAATTTTTTTCTCTTTTAAAAACAATTATTCTATTAACCTTTTTACTAATTGCTATTTTCAAAATTCTGCCCATTTTCAACACTACCCCCTCCCTCCCCCTCCCCCTACATTTTTTTTTTTTTTTTAAATTCTATTAACATTTTTACTAATTGCTATTTTCAAAATTCTGCCCATTTTCAACTCTACCCCCGGGACAAGCCCCTGGCTATCCAGAGACGGGCCCCGGGACGGACATGCTCGAAACTCTAGTGGTATATGAGCATGTAAAAAATATTCGCACTCGCACTAGCACTCAAATCACTGGCAGGTTTTGATTAGTCAAATGAAAGGTCAACTATACATGAGCTCCAACCGGCTGCTGTTAGATCCACATGTAATAGTGGAGCTAATTTTAATTAGATTGGTCGACAACAGTCTGAAAATTTGCGCTTGTGTATTATGTATACTAGCCGATGCGTCGTCTGTCCTGTCGGCGTTATAAACTCTTAGTGCATACCTATCAGTTACTAGAAACACAGAATCGATGGTCGAATCAGTAGTAGTCTGAAAATGTGCGACAAAACACAATACCTGACTCGACGATCTTGTCGACGATATAATACACAAACTCTGATAAGAACAATACTATATACATTAGTCATCAATCGACAATAACGCCGACCGGGTGACGCGACGGTGTTGCTGTTGTGATGTTGTCACGGTAACGTTGGTTTCCTCTCTCAATATCTGTGTGGTCCTTAACCATATGTCTGACGCCATATAACCGTAAATAAAATGTGTTGAGTGCGTTGTTAAATAAAACATTTCTTCTTTTTTTTTCTTTTTTTTCTTTTTTCTTTTTTGTCACAGTAAAATATGATTTGAATTTGTATTTAATCAGTTCATGTTTATTGGCGAAGGAGAGGGTGTTTTATATTATTTTGGATACCTTGTAGTTCTTGTGATAGATTGTCTTAATAGGCGTGTGGTTCCAGTTATTGCTCCACAAATGGTGTAACAAAGGCTGTGGTATGTACTGTCCTGTGTGTGGGATGGTGAATATAAAAGATCCCTTGCTGCTAATCGAAAAGAGTAGCCCAAGAAGTGGCGACAGCGGGTTTCCTCTCTCAATATCTGTGTGGTCCTTAACCACATATCCGACGCCATATAACCGTAAATAAAATGTGTTGAATGCGTCGTTAAATAAAACATTTCTTTCTTTAATAGGCGTTGCGGTGGAATTTTTACACGGGTAGGAAGGAACTTTCCTGGAATTTTTAGTATTTGTTCCAAAATAAAACTAATTCTCTAGTGTATTTTGGAATATTATTCTAGACAGTTGTTTGTTGGGGTTTTTTTTTTTTTTAAAAGCTACAAAACTTCACTCCCTCGGCGGGACGTAGCTAAAGCGTTCGCTTGATGGCGGTCGGGTTTGGGTCGATCCCTGTCCCGTTGGGCTATTTCTCTTTCCAGCCAGTGCACCAGATTGGCATATCAAAGGCCGTGGTATGTGCTATCGTGTCTGTTGGATGGTGCATATGAAAAATCCCTTGCACCTAGTGGGAAAATGTAGCGGATTTCCTCTCAAATTACCAAATGTTTGACATTCAATAACCGATGATTAATAAATCAATGTGCTCTAGTGGTGTCGTTAAACAAAACAAACTTTTTAACTGTCATCGCACAGACCCCCGCCCCCATCTCATATGACAATGCTTGTTAGTGTATTTTGTAAAATTCTAGACGGTTATTTGTTGCAAATATGGGGGGGGGGGGGGGGGGGGGGGGGGGGGTATTTTATAAGCTACACAACTTCACTCCCTAGAAATCTCCCTAACATTTGATTTGATCGATCTGTTGTTTGCCGTATCACTGTGAATAATCCAAATGTCAGCACTATATAACTGTAATTAAAATGTGTTGAGTGCGTCCTTAAATCAAACATTTCTTCCTCTTTTTTTTTTTCTCTTTTTTTTTTCTTTCTTTCTTCCCTTCACGCTGAATAAACATAGTGATAAACATAGTGATACTTTGTTATCACTTGTGTAACAATTAACTTTCAATTAAAAGCGCTGTTCACTGCTAAGAATAGCCGCGTTTTATCACTTCGCTACTTGCACAATACAGTGTAGTAATATGACGTGCGTTAAAAGATATCGATATGGAAATAATAGCATTTCGATGACGTGAATAAAACTGCCAAATGAAATATTAATCCGCTTTGTTAAGCGGAATACAGCAATCGAAAGAACGGCTGTCATAAAGTTGCTGCGTGTTTCTGATAACATTGGAAATTACGAATCCGCGGCTCAACAGTGTGCACATTAAAACGACTTTAAAATCAAACAAAAAACAAAGCATGGCGGAGCAGGAGGGGGCTGGGGGTTCTAGCCCCCCCCCCCCCCCGCCCTCCATTAATTCTTAATAATAAAAAAATATATTGGTAGTAAAACTTAAGGCAGAGATGAATTGTACTTGTACAATGCAGGACATAGCATTTCAGGACATCTATTTTTCAAATATTTTTACGGGGGAGCATACCGAACCTCCCCCATCCCCTCCATAAACTTTGCTTTGCGCCCTCGATGTCAGTCAGCCCCCTCAATGTCTACTTGCTTACGCCGCGCCTGAAAACCAAAGTGAATAACTAACAATAACAACGAAAAAGCCAACCCATCACCATTATTTAGGTTCAATTTCGCACTAGGTTGAACCGAAACGATGCTCAGTACTAATGCACTTTATACTAAATAGGATTTTAATAAATATGACAGTGATATTATTTGCAAGCGACGAATAAAGTCCTTGGGGACTATAAACGTTTTTCTAGATTATATTATTTGAAGCTTTAATATCAAGTGGGTATGTATCAGTGGTGTAGGCGGGGGGTGGGGGGGTCACGGGGTTATCCCCCCCCCCCCCCCCCCAATCAAACCTTTCTTTTTACTGTATTAAATTTTATAAAATCATACATACATAGTGTGAGTCTCTCTCCTCGTCGTTGGTATCTATATCTGTAAAATCATTTACTATCATTTATATATTCGCGGGGTTCTAATTTGTGTGGGCTAAACACTTAAGAATAGAGGAAAATATAGTGAATACAAATATAATTATTCTACTCAGTGAGTTCTACTCTGTCTTAATTGCTTTGCACCCAGAACGGGGTCGGACAAAAGAATTTCCTCTGAAAATCTGTGTGGTCCTTAACCATATGTCTGACGCCATATAACCGTACCTAAAATGTGTTGAGTGCGTCATTAAATAAAACATTTCTTTCTTTTTTTCCTTTGTGCTTACTGGAATCTGTTTCCCCTGTATTAGTGTTTGTAGTTTGTATTTTGTATACTGTGTACCCAGATGAGTTGTACAGTTGAAGGTCAACAAAGAAGTTGAACTGTATCTGAACATATGCGCACTCACAACTGACCGGCCTCGGTGGCGCAGTGGTTAAGTCATCGAACTACAGGCTGGTAAGTACAGGGTTCGCAGCCCGGTACCGGCTCCAACTCAGAGCGGGTTCTTAAGGGCTCAATGGGTAGGTGTAAGGCCACTACACCCTCTTCTCTCTCACTAACCACTAACCAACGAACAACTAACCCACTGTCCTGGATAGACAGCCCAGATAGCTGAGGTGTGTGCCCAGGACATCGTGCTTGAACCTTAATTGGATATAAGCACGAAAATAAGTTCAAATGAAATGAATCTGACAGCTGCCTGAGGAATGGTCATTAAAATGTTGCGTGTGTGCAAAGCAAATATTTACGCACGTTTATTTCGTGAATGCGGCCTCTGGTCATTATGTGTACTCATCCATTCCCTACGTCGTCCATTCACTTAGCACAGAGTGTGTTATTCATTCTCTAATTTATTGATACGTCTCCGGTGTGTACGCGTATTGTCTGCTCTCACTTAGCACGGTTCCGGGGAAACAGACAGAGTGTGAGGGTAGGGTCGAAACGCAATGCTACTAATAATAATACTAGAATCAGGACCGCTGCGTTGGGAGGCCAGGGGTGAACGCGGCACAGCCTCCCCCCGCATGTACGTGCGCATAAAATAAACACATACAATAATACAAACACGCATAAACACACAGAAAGACGCACAACACACGCAACACACAGTCATACATGTGCATACACGCACGCACGCACGCGCGTACACACTAGCGCACACACAGTCATACATGTGCATACATGCACACACACGCACAGACACACACACATTCATACAAATGCACATACACACACAATACACTCACACAATACACACTCACACAATACACACACATGTACACACACACGTACACACACACACACACACATACACATACTCAGACACACACACACACACGTACATACACAGAGACATACACGTACACACACACACAGACACACACACAAACACACACACAAACACACACGTACACACACACGTACGCGTACACACACACACGTACACACACACACACACAGACAATACACACAATTCGCAGATCCAAGCACGTTCCACTGTACCGTCCGATATGATCATTCTTGAATCAGACTCGCCCCCCCCCCCCCCCCCCCCACCCCCACCCCCTTATTTTGTCCGTTTTCTGCCCTTGCAATACATGTATTTAAACAAGTACAACAAGTTCAGCGATCCTTCCATTGTAAAGAAATTTAAGTACAATAGTGCAATTAATAATTCACTGATCTGTCTCAGTCCAGCGACTATTTGTATTACACAAATGTTTGTCGGTCACATCACTGATAGGTTATTCATCATCATCATCATCATCATCATCATCATTATTATTATTATTATTATTATTATTATTATTATTATTATTATTATTATTTACTCTCAGCATCCGACTTTAAAGGTACGGGAAAGAGATATGTTATCGACACCCCAGTACATTTTAAGCTACGGCAGCATAATATGTAAATTATTCTTTATTTGTATTTTCAACATAGACGCGGGTGCAAAGTGGCCTGGGGGGTTACTTTTGGCAATTATTTACTAGAATGACATTATTTTAGCAAGTTTCGATCACATATGACTTCTAAACATTGTTTCAGTGACCGGCCTCGGTGTCGTCGTGGTTAGGCCATCGGTCTATAGGCTGGTAGGTAATGGGTTCGGATCCCAGTCGAGGCATGGGATTTTTAATCCAAATACCGACTCCAAACCCTGAGTGAGTGCTCCACAAGGCTCAATGGGTAGGTGTAAACCACTTACACCGACCAGTGCTCCATAACTGGTTCAACAAAGGCCATGGTTTGTTGTATCCTGCCTGTGGGAAGCGTAAATAAAATATCCCTTGCTGCTTGTCGTAAAAGAGTAGCCTATGTGGCGACAGCGGGTTTTCTCTTTAAAAAAAAGTGAAAGAATGACCATATGTTTGACGTCCAATAGCCGATGATAAGATAAAAAAAAATCAATGTGCTCTAGTGGCGTCGTTAAATAAAACAAACTTTACTTTTTCATTTAACTTATCTTCGTGCTTATATCCAATTGAGGTTCAAGCACGCTGTCCTGGGCACACACCTCAGCTATCTGGGCTGTCTGTCCAGGACAGTGGGTTAGTTGTTAGTGGTTAGCGAAAGAGAAGGGCGTGTTGTGGTCTTACACCTACCAACTGAGTCGTTAAAACTGGCTCCGGGTGGGAGCTGGTACCGGGCTGCGAACCCTGTACCTACCAGTTTTATGTTCGATGGCCTAACCACGACACAACCGATGCCGGTTTATAACACAATCAGTGTAATAGCATTTCATTTCATTTCAACTTATTTTTGTGCTTATATCCAATTAAGATTCAAGCACGCTGTCCTGGGCACACACATCAGCTATCTAGGCTGTCTGTCCAGGGCAGTGGGAGAGTTGTTAGTTGTTTAGTGATTAGTGAGAGAGACGAGGGTGTAGTGATCTTACAACTACCCACTGAGCCCTTAAGAATTCGCTCTGGGTTGGAGCCGGTACCGGTCTGCGAACCCTGTACCTACCAGCCTGTAGTCCGATGGCTTAACCATTGCGCCACAGAGCCCGAAATAGCAATCCACCTGTCAGTTTTATACTGTTAAAGGAGAGAATGTCAAACATATCTACTGATCCTTAATTAATTGTGTTAAGTACACCTTTCGGTTGAAAACAACAGAACTCGATCAGACACAATTGGGAATCCATTGTGTCATCAGGGGATAAATTGTTCATCCATTTGTCATTGATACAACGGGATCAAACAAAACAAATAATTTACTGACATGGTACATTGGAAGTCGTTTAAGTGAATGACTTTCATGTTGAATTAAACAAAAAATGTTATTTGAGTCGCTACGATAATACGTAGCACACGACAACAGGCACGCCAAATTGTTTATAAATGGAGTAGTACAATCGAATACGACTGTCGAGGGAGCGGGCGTGTGCGGTCCTAAAAATGGACCACTTTGAATAATGATCGTGGGCGCTGACCTTTCACATCAAGTGATTCCCTAGATATTTTGTTATATATAATTTAGAGCCGAAATTCAGATCGTAGCAGATTACTGGTAGAGAGTACCGTTAGAACTCGGACAAATCTGATGCAAATCACAGAAACGTATTTGGTTTAGAAGTCCGCATTTTAGTGGTGTAGCAGAAGCCTAAAACACCTCACTCGGAATTTAGTGAAGAACATTGAACTCCACGAAAATAAAGGCGACGCCACACGTCCATTGTACGAGAATAACCGATTGTATGGCAGTCGATAAAATTGTAATGTTTATCTTGTCACAATCGGCTATTCTCGTGGCTGTGTGTTTACGAGGCACTCGTATCCGATCGTGTGGTAATGTTTGACAGAATAGTGTTATGATGCCCATCTCGAAGCGTGTATTTTAAACAAAAGTTATGACGAACCGAAAACTCGGTGCCAAAATGAGGTGTGTCATAGTCCCTAATCTAGAACTGAAAAGGCAGAAGAAGAGATAATAATAATAATAATAATAATAATAATAATAATAATAATAATAAATAAGCGAAATGAACATTTATCGGTACATTTCGTGAAGTTTTGCCATGTTTCGCGTTCGTGTGATGTAGATACAAGCACGGCGGAGAAGGCGAGGGGCAGCTGGGGGGGGGCTCTAGCCCCCCCCCCCCCCCCAATAATTCTGAATCAAAACTATTATTGGTAGTAAATTTTAATGAAGAAATGAATTTTACTTGTAGAATGCTGGAAATTACATGTCAGGACATTTAGTTTTCACAGTTTTACGGAGGAGCATACCCCCAAACACCCTAGAAACTTTGTTTTGCGTCCTCGATCTCAGTCAGCCCTCCTCCCCCCTCCCCACCAATGTCTACTTTCTTCAACCGTGCCTGCTATAACAAGTATAGTCGAAACGATATCGAAGAATGGGGTTTGATGTTAAGAAAATTAACGTTGAAGGTCTTTTCTAAATAGTTAAAGAATAAACATGTGCATGCGACTGTAGCTTTAATGTTGATTGTCTATTCTAAATGGTTAAATAGAGAATAACTAATTAATGTCGTACAATATCGGCTTTATCCTGAGAAGTTAAGAATGGGAAATTCCTCGAGGCTTGCTGAGCGAAATTTCCAATTCGGCCTGATCAGGATAAAGCCTGTATCATATGTAATTAACTATTTATTATTTGTATTCTGCAGTCCATAAAAATGAAGGGGAACAGCTATTATTCCTGTTATTCCAGCTACATTGTACGATGACCTAGAGGTATAAAAGTATAAGTATAAAAATATACCTGTGACTGCAGCTTTAATAATATTTTTTACAGTTATGGCTCCACCGGTTCACAGTTATCTGTGACGAATATGTGTGTGTTTTACGAATTGCCAGTGTGTAATTGTGTGGGTATTACTGCAGCTGGTGTACCCTCTGACACGACGTGTGATACTCACAGATAACTGACCAACATGGAGTCTGTCAACACACACCGAGCGTCAGGTGTCAAACAAATTTCACTTTTAGTTGCAATATGTCTCCTCTTGCTCATTTCACTTGTGACGGCTGCAGACAAAAGGACTCTAAAATTCCATCCTACAGACTGTAGTAAGTAAATTAAAATATCAAATTCGGACAGTGGTAATATTAAAGTTCTCACTTTGTACTGTAGTAATATAAAATTTATTACACATTTCTGAGTGAAATGACATAAAATTTGACATTTAAAAAAAAAAAAGTGTCTTATGTTTACATTTCTGATAATAATGACATCATATTGTACATTTCTAATAATGACATTCAATTTTACAATTCTGATAATGCCACCACATTGCTAATAATGACATATCATTTTAAATTTCGATAAGGACTACATTTTACGTTTCTTTGATACCATAATGTATTTCTGATGATGATGATAATAATAATAACAACATTACATTTTATATTTCTAATAATGGCATCGCATTTAACATTTGTTATAATTACATCTCATTTCTGATATCAGTGACATTACGTTTTACATTTCTGATAACACTGACATCACATTTTACATTTCTGGTAACAATGACATAACACTTTACAGTTCTAATAAAAATGACATCACACTTTACATTTGTAGTAACAATAACATGACACTTTACATTTCCAATAACAATGTCATCATATTTTACATTTCTGCTAACAATGACATCACACTTTATTTTTCTAATGACAATGACATCACATTTCATATTTCTAATAACAGTGGCATCACACTTTACATTTCTAATAAAATGACATCACATTTTACATTTCTAATAACAATGACATTACACTTTACATTTCTGATAACAATTGCCATCACACCTCACATTTATAACAACAATAACATCACATTTTACGTTTCTGATATGAATGATTTAACATTTTCATTGACATCATAACGTACCCCGTCTGTGACCTTACAGCCCCAGATAAGCTACACGAGGTGTTCAGTCTACCAGAAGCCCACATCAAGCCCGACCCTGTTGAGATCCCGGGGAACATCACGGCCTGGGGGTACATCCGCGTGAACAAGCCGATCGTTGGAAACATCTCCCTGGAACTCAAACTGAAGCGCTATCTCGGATTCTTCTGGTTATCTGTCCCTTGCTTAAAAAACATCGGTTCGTGGTATGTATAACAATTATTGTCCTCCTTACAATATGAAACAAAAAGAAATAAAAAATTAAGAGCTATAAGAAATAATCAGGCCTGTAAGGAAGCGATGGGCCTGTGCCCTCCCCCCCCCCCCCCCCCCTCACTCGCTGACGAAAACGTACGACTTTTTACCTACTCTATATAAAGGTAAACCTATGATTTGTGCTTCCTCCCCCCCCCCCCCCCCCCCACCACACACACTGTAGGCTCTGACCCCACCCACTAGAGATTGTGCCACCCACTCCCGATATCGTTCCAACGGGCCTGAAATATTCTTTAAATCTGAAATTGACCCTGTATTATTGTATCCAGGTTTACCGTTATTATTATTTCGTACCTACTTATTTCAAGATAGATACAGCCCATGAGCTAATGTCTGGGGTTGTTGGGGGGTATTGTTTAACATCACCACTAGAGCATATTTATTAATTTATCATCAACTATTTCCAGTATTGGATGTCAAACATTTGTTAATTATGCAGTATAGTCTTAGATAGGAAACCCGCTACATTTGTTTCCATTAGTAGCAAGGGATATTTTATATGCACCATCCCACAGACAGGATAGCACATACCACGGGCCTTTGATTTACCAGTCACGGTGCACTGGCTGGAACGATAAATAGCCTAAAGAGTCACCGAAGGGGATCGATCCTAGACCAATCGCGTATCAGGCTTGCTCTTTACTACTGGCCTACGCCCCGCCCCTATAGACCATGAATACGAAATACAAATACTCATGGCGCTAGAGATGCTTTGGTTGTAGGATCGAAGCCACTTGGTGGACCCATTATCTGATTGGGTTTTCCCAGTTCCAACCAGTGCTCCACGATTGGTATATCAAAAGCCTTGGTATGTGCTGTCCTGTATGTGAAAAAGAATTATCAAATACTTGACATCCAAAAAGCCAGTGATTAATAAATCAGTGTGCTCTACTGGTGTCGTTAGACAAAACAAACGTTAGCTTGTAACCACCCATGAAAGGGATGTTTATTTTAAAACCGTGTTAAAATATTTAGTTACAAGTGATCGCTTTGACATGTTCTGGCAATTCGTTTGTTCGTGTTTATCTTTCGTTTGTTGTTGAGGTGCTTGCGTTGCAGGATCAACCCACCTCGGTATATTCATTCAATGGGGGGGGGGGGGGGGGGGGGGGTCTCGTTAAACAAAACAAAACACTTTTATAAACCTTTGTTCTGTCTGCTTCCAGCACCTACCCTGACGTGTGTGAACTGCTTGAGGATCACTATAACGAGACTATAGGGTGTAATGAGAACTTACAGGCGCACGACATCCCGTGCACGTGTCCCTTCTTACCCGGCACCTACACCCTCAAACCAGAAATGTTTCAGATTCCACAACTCAAAGGTTTATGGGCCTCGTTGGCCAAGGTAGGTAGACTTCTGGGTTGTTGGTTTTTTTAAAAGAATTCAGCGCAAATTTAAAATAGTTTGTGGCAATCTGACGGTGATCATTAGATCCATATCCAGAATGGAATTGATTAACGACACCTCAGCAAAAGACAAACTTATTGTCGTGCTTATGTTCAATTAAGGTTCAAGCACACTGTCCTGGGCACACACACACACACACACACACACCTCAGCTATCTGGGCTGTCTGTCCAGGACAGTGAGTTAGTTGTTAATTGTTAGTGGTTAGTGAGAGAGAGAAGAGGGTGTAGTGGCCTTACACCTACCCATCGATTCGCTAAAACTCGCTCTGGGTGGGAGTGGGTGGGAGCCGGTACCGGGCTGCGAACCCTGTACCTACCAGCCTTATGTTCGATGGCTTAACCACGACGCCACCGAGGCCGGTTAATAACAACAAACGCGGCTGTTGTGTGTTAATCCAAGTTCAATGATGATCAACATCAATGTAAAGTTAAAAGATTGTTTTGACACCACTAGAGCACGTTGATTAATTAATCATCGCTATTGGATATCAAACATCAAATTTGGTCATTCTGACAAGTAGTCATCAGAGGAAACCCGCTACATTCATGGGCGTACATAGGATTTTGAAAAGGCGGGTTCAAAAATAGATTGCAGAGATATTGGGCATATATTTCTATGTTGAGTTTTGAAAAGGGGGCTTCCAAAATAGATTGCAGAGATATTGGGCATATATTTCTATGTTGAGTAAATATAATAATGTCAGATATCAATGTCAGATATATTAAATTACCCCCCCCCCCCCCCCCCCCCCATGTACGCCCATGACATTTTTTTTCTAATCCAGCAAGGGATCTTTCATATGCACTTTCCCACAGACAGGAAATCGCATACATGTACCACGGTTTTTGACCATTTGTGGTGCACTGGTTGGAACGAGAAAAACAATAATCAGTTGAATGGATCCACCGAGGTAGTTCGATCTGTAGATGAAAGAGTCACATTTGTGAAATATACAGCTAAGCAGTGGTTAAGTGAAGTATTGAAAGTCACAAAAATTAAAGATATTATTCTCCATGTTTTTAGTAATAAAAATTCTTCTATATCTCTTCAAGATATTAACATAATATAAAGGCATTTTTAAAAACGTTTCTTAGTTACAATTCGTAAACCACATATCCACAAATCTATTACTAAAACCACACTCAATTTAACTATATTTTTTACGAGAAGTTGCTATACGATGTTATTCGTATTTATTTCCTTTGGCTCGTGTATTACCAAATGTTTGACATCCAATAGCCGATGATTAATAAATCAATGTGCTCTTGTGATGTCGTTAAACAAAATCCACTTTACTTTACTTTGTTTTTATTCAGGGCGACTACAAGGCAGACGTTCGCCTACGAGACACTGACAGTAACGAGGTGATCGCCTGTCAACACATCGAGTTCAGTCTCACCAACGGCTTCGTGCCCACGGTCTCGCCAACTGACAAACCAAAGTGTACGAACATTCTCGACTGTCTGTTTGGTTAAATCGTCTCACCCTGCACAGAGGCGGATCCACGATGGGGACATGGGGACCCGCCATCCTCACCCTCAAATATTTTCAAGGGCCTTTTTCTGGATTTTTATTATTATTATTATTATTTTAATATTCATTGGATGCCCGTTTTCACGTGTTAATAACTTTGTACTCGTGTCCTTTTTTTCCCTTAGTCCTCTCGCAAAATGTTTTCTGGATCTGCCCCTGATCCTGACAACTCTTGTCCTTTTATTTTTTTCTTTAATGACGCGTTCAAGACACATTTTTTAATTACGGATATATATCGTCGGACATATTCTCATAAAAACCTCGGAGATAATTAGAGAGGAAACCCGCTACCTCCACTCCATGGGCTACATTTTCTTATTAATTAGCAGCGAGGGATATTTTAGATGCATTATCCCACAGACAGGATAATACATACCACGGCCTTTGTTAAACTAGTTGTGGAGCACTGGCCAGAACGAGAAACAGCCCAATGGGCCCACAGATGAAGATCGATCATAAACTGACCGCGCATCAGACAAGCGCTTTACAACTTCTTCAGTTATTACTTTGGGAGAGGGGCTGTACTATTTATATTTATGGGTCGTAATTTGGTTGATTCCTGTCACGGGGATCCTATAATACTCGTAACTGAATAAAACACGATTATCCAAATATCTCTCCTAACTGTATATCTATTAGATATCTCTGTAACGGGCAGTCCAATACCCGCGTGGCTCGGTTCTAGGTATATCAGAGATAAGATTTTATATAAAGTATAAGTAATATAGCACGTTTAGTTCACTAGAAAACACAACAAAAACACAATACACTTTGGAATCTGTATTAATACTACGCTGACAAATGTACTGCCGAAGTAGTTAATTAACAACAACAATATAATAACAACCCAGAACTAATCACTTAATTAGTTAATCACTAGGTGTCTAGTTTACACAATATTCTAATCACTTCACCGTGACACAACACACACACGTGTGATAATTGAGAAACGCTGCCAGGGGAACTTAATTAATAAAGGAATTACAACTCTATTCCTAACTGGTTAATTTTTAATTAACCCTTAACTACTCATTCAGTAACCTTGTAATACAGAATTAATACTGGTACTTATCACAATAAAGACAATAACCTACAGTTTACCTAGGTCCTCTAGGATGACTGGTTAAGCTTTAATAATTTTTAGAACAATGAATCCTACAGTTTACTTCGTCAGATTACCGGAAACACCGTCTAAATAATATTGGTATAATACAGTATTAAAATATTTAAATTCACATCAATCACATCAAGGTTATACAACAGAGCAGAAAAATATATTTACCAGTCCAAACGGACTAACGTTCCCTGGAAGCCTTCCTTTTGTTTCTCCCCGATATCTTTAAATCCTATCTATTTATTACAAATCCGATTATAGCCTTGGGGCACATCGCGGTACCGAATACCTACAAGTCATATTTCCACAGCGACCAAGACGGCAATTTTCTCTTAGATGGCCAGACTTACTGTCGCCTAGTCGCCAAAATCACGGTCGTAAAAACCGCACTCGCGGAGGTATTACGTAACTACTGGCCACATGGCCTCCGCGCGGAGGTATTACGTAACAAAGTGCCTACCTAATCTAAGTGCATATTGGGACTGCACACGGCCCTCTAAAACAATTAATATCGCCACAGGCGAAAAGAAATTAAGAGCATGTTCCGTCACAGATATATTGCATAGTATTCCTGAGTTTGCTCCAATGTTTAAGATGCTATCGACTAACAAAGACTTTTTAACGATTGTAATTGTATATCAAATATATTTTTCTGCATAAAATATTAGTGGCTGTATATTAAACGTGTTTCTGGTCGTTCTAATATTTTTACTTGGTTAAATTTCATTTTATTTCATAAAATGTGCTTTTTTCGTACGTACGAAATTATTTGAAGACAAAATCCAGTTTTGGCTTCTTACAAATATTAAGACGACCAGAAACACATTAAATATACAGACACTGATATTCTAAACAAGAAAATATGTGTAGTATGTATATTTAATCGTAGAAATATTTTATTTGTTAAAAACATCTTACAATGCAGCAATCTCAGAAATGTCCATTTAACATGGCGCCTATGGAATTACGTTTTGTGTAGTCCAACCAGTAGGTCGTCTACCGCCTGACCCTCCCTTTAAGAGTGGATTCTGCCATCAAGGCGGCTTCACTTAAAATATATACATTATTTGGTTCTTTGTAAGTGTTCTGGTGTTATCGGGTTATGCTTTATATATTGGCAGATTCCCCTGTTGTTGGCTTGTCGTGGAATAAATTGTTAACATGTAACTTCAGTTTGTTGTGAGGTTAACGTACACGCTGCCAAATATCATGACGATAAAAAAATATACTGATCTCTCATTCAATTTGATAAAAACAAAATTGCTATAAACGGCTGAATGTATATGTGAACTAATCAACCTCATGGCATTTTCACAGTCTGTAAGGTCATTTTATTGCATTATTATCATAATTCCCAATACAAACACATTGACATTAGAATATATAATATCGGAGTCTAAAATACATTTTCATGTGGCTGTATGCTGTGTTATGTATCACTGGCATGTGTTTCGTCTAAATGAAGACTGCCAGTCTCCAGGGTCCTGTTACACAGAGCGATCTTAACGCTAAGATCACCTAAATGAAGGAACGAAATGGTTTATTTAACGACGCACACAACACATTTTATTTACGGTTATATGGCGTCGAAAATATGGTTAAGGACCACACAGATATTGAGGGAGGAAACCCGCTGTCCCACTTCATGGGCTACTCTTTTCGATTGGCAGCAAGGGATATTTTATATGCACCATCACATAGACAGGATAACACATACCACGGCCTTTGATATACCAATCGTAGTAAATAATGAACGTTTTAACGACACCCCAGCACGAAATAAATACATCAGCTATTGGGTGTCAAACTATTGTAAATGCAAAAATTAAGTAACAACATTAATATAAAATTACATTTGGTAATTTTAACATATAGGCTTAGAGAGAATACCCGCTACATTTGTCCATTAGTAGCAAGGGATCTTTTATATGCACTATCCCACAGACAGGATAGCACATACCACGGCCTTTGGTATACCAGTCGTGGTGCACTGCCTGGAAAGAAAAATAGCCCAATGGGCCCACAGACGGGGATTGATCCTAGATCGAAAGCGCAGCAAGCGAGCGCTTTACCACTGGGTCCCTAAAAATAAAAATGCAACAGCTAAAGTAAAACACAGTGTGAAGAACTGTGCAAAAAAAAAAAGTAAAAGTAAAATTTAGAAATAAAATTCAGTATCACGAAGACATTGCAAGAAAAGATCAGGATGAAATAGCAATGACTCCATCACATTTCTTCGACTAACCATATCGTTTCGAGTTTCCTTGAGATGATTACACTCCACCACAATGTGGCGTACCGTCAGAGTACACTGACAGTGCTCGCACTAGGATGAGGATCCTTCTTCAAGGTAAATGAATTGGGAGGAATGTATGACCGATGCGAGCACGAAGATCACTTTAAGTGCATAAATTACTTATAGACTTAAGGTGATCTTAGCACTAAGATTGAGTCTTTTTTTTGCTTCTTTTTTTTTTGTTGTTTTTTTTTTTTTTTTTGCTTGATGGAACGGGGCTCAGAACGATACATCCTTCCTGTTTTGTCTTTGGGATAACTGCTATTCCCAAGGCTTTTTCCAGTTTTTTAAATCAACTCATATGTGTACAACCTGGACATGGGTTTAGTCAAGTTGATTCAGTCTGCACCAGAAATGATATTATTCAGCCTTAAGCTTATCTCAGAGTACCAACTGTCAGCACAAAGTTGGCTAACTTTCAACTTTCACGGCTTCTACAACTGTATTTGCTAGTCTGAGCACTCTTACAACTCGATTCTCGTCGTATAACGAACGCATTAGTTGTTAATCTGAGCGCATCCATCGTAAGTCGGGAGTTGAAGAAAATTACAACGCAACCGTTGAGTTGGCCAACTTCGTCATGACAGTTGACAGTCTGACACTAGCATTAGTTTTTTTTCATGTGGCTACTTCCGGAAATGGTTGCTCGATTCTTCCCGTGACTCACGTGGCAACTTTGAGCAGTACTCCAAGCGTGATCGACAGCTGGAGGACAAGAAACATGGCCAAGAATAATCTGTCTAGAACCCTGGCAACCTTCATCCAATCAGATTCCACGTTCCCCTGCCTCTCTTTCGAATCGTTGAACTCGTTTATCTTCTGCAGCTCGTGCAGCTGCTTCCGGAGAACTCCCGCAACGGGAGAGAACTCTGTCAAAGTAGGGGACAGATCTAAGTCTTGTAGTTTGTCCTCGAGGTTGGGATGGGCAAGCATGTGAGGTCTTCCATTCGGTATTCCATTGGACATTGGTTTCTTGAAGTCGATGTCCTGTAACATAAACGTGTACATTTGCAGTTTAAATTGCAATAGCCTATAATACTACATATAGCTTGTATACTAAACTAAAATGAAGATATGACTAATGGAAGGTTTATGATTAAAAATTCACCAGCCCTACTTTAAGTAAATACAATTTAACTAATCGTAGTAATCGGATATGTCACCTAAAGACGATGATACAGCTTAAAACCCCTTAGATTTGGAGGCGGGGCGTAGCCCAGTGGTAAAGCTTTCGTTCCAGCCAGTGTTCCACAACTGGTATAACAAAGGCCGTGGTATGTACTATTCTGTCTGTGGGATGGTGCATATAAAAGATCCCTTGTTGCTTATTGAAAAGAGTAGCCCATCAAGTGGCAACAGCGGGTTTCCTCTCTCAATATCAGTGTGGTTCTTAAATATATGTCTGACGCCACATAGCCATAAATAAATTGTGTTGAGTGCGTCGTTAAATAAAACATTTCCTTCCTTCCTTAGATTTGGGGGACAGGGGCAGGATATTTATATTTACAAAATAAACTTGAATGCAGCATTTGACTACTTTTCATCACTAGCAGTCGGGCATGGCGATAGTAGTTATTAACTAGCCCAGCATTGAATATCACTAGCCATGGAAGTGGGGCTATCATAATCTAGAGGCCCTGGTTTATCCTAGCACTGCGTCTGGATTTATCCCGTAGTCTTGTGACTGCTGCTACTCCAATTTTTACTATTGTTGTTTTGCTATTGTTATTACTACTACTACTACTACTACTACTACTACTCCTACTACTACTATACAACTACTACTACTACTACTACTACTACTACTACTACTACTACTACTACTATTCTACTACTACTACTACTATTCTACTATTACTACTACTACTACTACTACTACTACTACTACTACTACTACTACTACTACTACTACTACTACTGCTGCTGCTGCTGCTGCTACTCCTACTACTACTACTACTACTACTACTACTATTACTACTACTATTACTACTACTATTACTATTCCTACTACTATCTACTACTATTGCTACTACTAGTAATACTACTACTACTACTACTACTATTCCTACTACTACTACTACTACTACTACTATTCCTACTACTACTACTACTACTACTATTGCTACTACTACTACTACTACTACTACCACTACTATTCCTACTACTACTACTACTACTATTCCATCTACTATTCCTACTACTACTACTATTGCTACTACTATTGCTGCTACTACTACTACTACTACTACTACTAGTACTATTGCTACTTCTACTCTTACTCCTACTACTTCTACTATTACTACTACTACTACTACTACTACCACCACTGCTACTACTACTACTACTACTACTACTACTACTACTACTACTACTGCTACTACTACTACCACCACTGCTACTACTACTACTACTACTCCTACTACTACCACCACTGCTACTACTACTACTACTACTACTACTACTACTACTACCACCACTGCTACTACTACTACTACTACTGCTACTACTACCACCACTGCTACTACTACTACTACTACTACTACTGCTACTACTACCACCACTGCTACTACTATTGCTACTACTACTCCTACTACTACTACCACCACTGCTACTACTACTACTACTACTACTGCTACTACTACCACCACTGCTACTACTACTACTACTACTACTACTACTACTGCTACTACTACCACCACTGCTACTACTACTACTATTGCTACTACTACTCCTCCTACTACTGCTACTGCTACTACTACCACCACTGCTACTACTACTACTACTACTACTACTGCTACTACTACCACCACTGCTACTACTACTACTATTGCTACTACTACTCCTACTACTACTACCACCACTGCTACTACTACTACTACTACTACTACTACTACTCCTACTTTTACTACTACTACTTCTACTATTACTACTGCTTCTACTGCTAATACTAATACTAACACTAATACTAATACTAATAATATTACTATTACTACTGCTTCTACTACAACTACTACTATACTATTATTACTACTACTGCTACTTCTTATCTGTTGCTAATGTAGGCAATTGTTAACAAAATACATCCTAGAAATGATCATCATCATATTCTAAATAGCCATAAACATAAAGTACGTGTACTGTTATTACCGAGTGCGTGTTGTGACCGAGGTCGCCGGGTGCTACCTGTGTTTGCGGATGCACGGACGTCGTCCTCTCCTTCATCAGCAGCACCCTAGCTAGAAACTCCAGGAACACACCGCGCACCCACCTAGGAACCGCCCTGGAGTGCTGCCCCTTGAAGTGGACGTTCAGTACGAGCGTTGACAACACCGTCGACAACGTCACCAGCAAGATGGCCAGACAGAAGTAAACACCTGGAAGAAAGTTAAAGCTTGTTGGTCTAGAGTTGAAAATTAATGAATGAATGTTTAACCACAGCCCAGCACAAAAATACAAATCGGCTATTGGGAAGGAAGGAAGGTAGGAAGGAAGGAAATCAGTGGCGGATCCAGAAAATCCATTTAGGCCCCAATGACATGAGGCGGAATGCCAATGGAACTTTGGGGGAGGTTTGGAGGGGTTAGTAAAAAAATGAAAATTAATATATATATATATATAATAAAATTATAACTGTTGTAAAATTTAGGGGGGCGGGACCGGCTTTGGAAATGGTTTATTTAACAATGCATTCAACATATTTTATTTACGGTTATATGGCGTCGGAGATATGGTTAAGGACCAAACAGATATTGAGGGAGGAAACCCGCTGTCGCCACTTCATGGGCTACTCTTTTCGATTAGCAGCAAGGGATCTTTTATATGCACCATTCCATAGATAGGATAGCACATACCACGATCTTTGATGTACCAGTCGTGGTGCTCTAGCTGAGCGAGAAATAGCCCAATGGGCCCACTGACGGGAATTGATCCCAAACCGACCATGCATCAAGCGAGCGCTTTACCACTGGGTTACGTCTCGCCCCCACCCCCACCCCCCACCCCGGCTATTGGGTGTCATAAAAGGTAAGTATATGGATATAGTACCGGAAAAGCCCAAAGCCCAAAGCTCAAAGCCCAATCAGAGATTAAGCCCAAAGAGGAGTTCGGTCCTACCACCTCAGGTAAGCGCTCCGCCGCCTCCGCTAGATCCCACCCATCCACAACTGGAATAAATACAGTTAAAGGTCCCATGCCAACGTTAAAACTACAATATTTTTCACATTTATTCTGTAATAAATAACTACAAATTAATCGATCCCACGCATAATCGTTCCATAATTAACTGTTTTTAAGTCTCACTCTGGACAACAAGATGTGTTTTCCGAGTACTTTTGGCTAAATATAGCATGGTCACCATCTTTGTTTCTTCGTCAGTTGTCTGCAAAGAATTATTGGAGAAACAAAACCTTAATGTGTTGAATATGTACGCATATAACAGTGACGTTACTAGTGTGACACACTCTCAAGATTCCCCCCTAAAATCAAAGTAAAAATTCGTACTAATAAATGGAATTATTTGGTTGTAATTTTACCATCATCACTACCACTACATACCAATAAATGGAAATGTCTCTGAAGTGGGCGGCAAACTTGACGACACGATCAGAAGAAAAACAGCCAGCGACAACAGCACCGTAATCTCCAAAGAAATCTTCTCCCCGGAGACGGGAGGGAGTAAGAATCCTAGAACAGCCACCGCCGTTATTAAAATGCACGGGAACAGTAGGTTCAGCATATAGAAGAGCGGCTTGCGCTTCAGCGTGATCTGGAACGTGACGTCAGGGTAGGGCTCTGGGCAGCAGCTGTAGAGGAGCACGTGTCTCTTGACGGGGATGTCCAGCAGGTTCCACTCCCCGTTCAGCATGAAGTTGGCCGTGTCTCCGGTCCCGGACCTGTTCGTGACGTCGACCTGAAACCCGTGGAACGCCCACGAGCCGAACTTTAGAAGGCAGTTCTGAGTGTCGAACGGGAAGTAGGTCACGTCCATCAGACACAGGCTGTTGAGGACGGTCGGGAAGTTGTAAATGACGTTTCCGGTAGACGTGAATAACAGGTGGTAGTCTTTGATTCCGGGTATTCCAACGCCAGCGCTGATTGGAGGGAAATATAATAATATGTAAAGAGTTATTTCATAGGTCGAAAGTTTGCGACATAGGACATGCTCTAACGTAAAAATTAATAATCCTTTCTAAGGGCCCTATGGGCAACCTAGGGAGACACCCCAGCATCAACGAGGTCTAATTAACGAGCTAGTCTCGACGCACTAATTCCAAACCTATACGTAGCTCCCTTCTTTCATATTTAGAACGACCGTTCAAAAATGCGCCAAATTTCCTTCATCCAAATTGCGCACTCATTCCCTTTGGCATATTTTAGGCCATCATCCAAATTCCAAATTCCATAGCACCACCGGCCCCTACCGGGCGGCTGGCGCTTCTTTGCGTCAGTCAGCACAGGCGGTCCCTCCTCCTACCTCCCCCATCTTTCCTGTCCTGGACAGGGGAGCCGGCCGAGGCCGGCACCCGTGCCCATGCTAGACGTGTGCTACAACAGCTTGCTTTGAATGTACACGTTAAACCATGTCCTGTTCCTGTTCCTGTAAAATAACTCTGTCCTGGAAATACCAGAAGTTTGTTTCTCGCTAACAACGAATCACTAACCCACTGTGCTGCGTTCCACGGAGTGATCTTAGCTCGAAGATCACCTTAAGTGCATAACTATCTAATGCACTCACGGTCATCTTAGTGCTAAGACCGCTTCGTGGAACGGAGCCCTGGACAGACAGTCCAGATAGCTGAGATGTTTGTCCAGGACAGCGTGCTTGAACCTTAATTGGATATAAGCACGAAAATAAATGAAATGTAAAATTAGATTAGATGAAATGAATGGATTGTTTAACTTTAGGCACCAGCCTGGGGGGGGGGGGGGGGGGGGGGGGGTAGTTATTAAGCCATCGTGCCTGAGATCGGTAGGTGCTGGGATCGCATTCTGGGACCGGATACGCATCCACGGTTCAGTGGGGAGGTGTAAGGTCACTGAACTGACTTCATTCTCACTAAACACTAATAATTAACCCACGGTTCTGCACAGTGAACCCAGATGGCTGATAATGTGTGTACCAATGACAGCGTGCTTCAACCGTAATTTGATATACCCATAGAAATGAAATGAAATGAAATGGACTTTAGGCTACTTCTAACATGTGGCTGTCGTGTGAACCAACATGTACAAATGATTCATTCATTCATTTGTAGTTATTTCCGTCCTTATATCCAATTAAGGTTCAAGCACGCTGTCATGGGCACACACACACACGCACGCACACACATACACACACACACACACACACACACACAGCTATCTGGACTGTCAGTCTAGAACAGAGGGTTAATAGTTAGTTAGTGAGAGATAGGTCTTACACCTACTCACTGAGTAGTTAAACTCACTCTGGGTTGGAGCCGGCACCGAGAGGCGAACCCATTACCTACTAGCATTATTTCCGATAACCTAACCACTACACAACCGAGACCGGTTGTCAAAATTAACTGGACGTTGCTTTATACCGGTTTGCTTAATTAGCGGTACGTGGTAAAAATAAATGTTTATTTTGTTTTTATTATGTAGTATTTAGTTATTTATTTTATTTTTGCGTGTGATTAACTTACATTCGAAAAATTCCTTTTCTACAATTATTTTGATTGTAATAGAGTTGCTGAAATTGAGTTATAATAAACCACTATTTTCAAATTTGTGAAAGCAATGAGAACAAATGGACAGTTTAAACGCTGATTATTTTCACCTATATATTTACGGAAAATATATGGAAAGCACGGCTTGCGAAGCGGCGTGACGCGTTCTTTGGAAACTCGACACATTCTTTCCCGATGGCAGCCGATCAAACCCGAGAAAGTGCTAAATTTTCCGTAAACAAAACATTCATTGTTACCACTGCGGACACCTGATTAGCTGCATGATGCACGTGATCATTTTACTCTCACGCCGGGGTCCATCTTTGTTTACAAAGTTCTTCGAATGTTTTATCTTCGCTGTTGTAATTTAGATCTCGTCAGCTACTGTAGTGGATCTTAATTAAAAGAACCTGCACGATTAATCGAAATAATGGCTCTGTCTAAAGAAAGTCAGATAGAGGAATGCATGGACGACATAAAAGGTGCTAATTTGGAGTCGGCTGTTTCTCAAGACGAATGGCTTGGGTTAGTGAATGAATACTTTGTGAACGATGATAAACTTTCAGATGACGATGACGACGTCAGTGATGATGATGACAACGATGAGCTGTTTGAATTGTTGAAATATTCAAGTGAAAATAACATTAATAAACATAAAAAATCGTGCAATAATCGTTTTGTAACTGATCATGGTTGCACTGATTTTGATGTCGTTGACGATGCTAATGACGTTGACAGCGATGATGAGGATGAAGATGATGATGATTGTCCTGTGGTTGTTGATGTGGTAAAGTCAGTACTAACCCGGTTCAATGTGCACGAGTGTGTAAAAGTTTCTAATTTCACCTGTAATGATCAAAACGCAAGCTGTAAATTAGCGGGTGGTAAGCCCTGCTATCTTGCCCTCGACAAATCAATGGTGCTGAGAAGTCGGTCTGACATGCAGTCTTTGACAGCTGACGATCGAGACATGGTACTGATGGGCCAAGTCAGTGTAACCATGAGAAATCTCAAAATGACCAAGGAACCACAACAAAGAGCGGAAGAAGATGATCTAACGTTCTACATGATCGAAGGGACGACGGTCTGCACGGAAACATTTAAATTTGTTAATAGGTAAGTACTTTGTTTTCAGTTTATAATTTACCATACAATTTTGGGCTGGTCACATTGTCTTGTTATATATAATGTAATACACAGGACCGTTTTAACAAGCACAGATCGTTCTGATCGCATTTCCTCTTTTGATATGTACTGCCTACAATCGTTGTACTTACCCAATGATGATAGATCACATGTAACTTATTTAATATACGTAGCTATAATTACGAAAAGCAGCTAAATACTATCCATTCATTCTGAATAGTGTATATTATATATCAGGGCTTCTAGATTATGGTAACCCCACTCCCATGGCTAGTGATATTCAATGTTGGGCTAGTAAATAACTACTATTGCCATGCCCGACGGCTAGTGAATTTTTTTTTTTTGTCAAATGTTGCAGATGTCTATTTTGTAAATATGAATATCCTGCCCCACCCCAACCCCCAATGTTAGTGTTTTTAAGCTCTTATCTCCCTCCTTTAGGTGACATATCTGATAATTACTATTATTTAGTAAAATCGTATTAAGTTACAGTAAAGTAGGGCTAGTACATTTTTAATCGTGGCTAGTACATTTTTTAAATCACTGATCCCATGGCTAGTGGATTTTATAAAAATTCTAGAAGCTCTGTATATATATATATATATATATATATATAGAGAGAGAGAGAGAGAGAGAGGGAGAGAGAGAGAGAGAGAGAGAGAG
Organism: Gigantopelta aegis; assembly: GCF_016097555.1. Taxonomy (NCBI): domain Eukaryota; kingdom Metazoa; phylum Mollusca; class Gastropoda; order Neomphalida; family Peltospiridae; genus Gigantopelta; species Gigantopelta aegis. Next base: position 11,718,510 of record NC_054700.1, on the reverse strand, counting down.
AGAGAGAGAGAGTTAGTTAGTTTATATTGTTGTCAAGCGTTTACTGCAGCTGTCTGTATAATGTTTGTAAACCACCTCATTGCATCACCGTTTGGTGATCTGAGTTGAATAAAGTTCTTTTCTGTTGTGTTCTGCTAACAAAAAAGGCGAAGCCACACGGCGCGAGTGCCTTGTACGACAATAGCTGTGCTAGCCACGAGAATAGCCGATTGCATAGCAACCGATGAAATCTTAATGACTTTCTTGTCAATCGGCTATTCTCGTGGCTGCTTACACGTGTACGAGACGCTCGAAGCGTGAGATGCCATCTTTTGTGTTAGTATAGACACTATCATGTAATGTTTTTTTTGTCTGTGTTCAAGCTACATACTCTCGAATCATTATCTTCCCATTGAAAAAAGGCAGATGGAAAAAAGGCTAGACTTCCGAACGTTCCAGCATTCATTCATTCATTTATTTATTTATTTATTCACATGCTTCCATACCACGAAGGTTTCAAGCATGACTGTCCCGGGGTCGAGTTCTGGATAGCCAGAGGTCTACTCCGGGACAGAAAATTTAACGGGATAATTTTGAATTTTACTCAAAAATTAAAAATATATATAGGGGGACAAATTTAACTATAATATAAAAAAAAAAATTGAAGGTGTAGTCCAAAAATGTATTTAAAAACTATTATTATATCCAAAATTTTCCTAGACTAATAAATGTTTCACCATTTTAAATGGGCGTTCTAAATTAAAATAATACAACAAACTCTAAGCCCTATCTGGAACGAGTTTGGAGGTTGTTGATTGAAGGTTGTCACAGGAGGTTGATATAAAAATATAATACTATCAGTAATGTACCTTTATGGGGAGGTACCTGGTCCATTTGTAGCTTCAGCGTGGCCGAGGGGGGGGGGGGGGGACCAGGGAGAGCGAGGGACGGGGGAAGGCCCCAGACAATCCTATCTCTCCCTAAATCCAAAACGCCTACGCCTAAGCGTCTAACCCTAATTTCTGGTGGCATGCTTTTTGTGTACAAATAACGAAATTGAGGATGAATTTCCGTATATAAATATTAATGTGTTGTCCTTTTTAAACATGAAAGGAAAATACTTCTGCCAAAGTGTTGCCAGTCAAGACCAAATGTTTACAAATTTAGAATGCTAGTTGACTGCACAAAACACTTGGTGTTCTCAGAAAGCCAGAATTTTTCTTCTTGTTTTTTGTGGGGTTTTTTTTTTGGGGGGTAGCAACATTATGAATATGCATAAGTCCCGTGGCTGAAATCTTTGTTTCTACAATTGTATTTTATTTGCATATCTATGCAATGTATGTCTTCATATGCAAATATAAACCTATAGATACAGACTTGGTTTTTCTACACATGTGAATATCTGATCTGTACATTATTTACTTATATTCTTTACAATGTTCCTCATATGCCGTTGAATTACGGCCAAAGTATAAATAAAGTTCAGTTCAGTGAACAATGCTTTAGATTTGGAGTAAATATAGTACTTAAAATTTAATTTGTATTTATGTTATACAAATAAAAGATAATGTGAAAAGGGATATAGACATTAGGCTGAACAGTTACAGTTTCGTTTGCATCTTCGTATATTGGTCATATTTGGTAATTTAAAATTCATTTTAATGTATTCTTTGTAGCATCAGTCAAAAGACGCTGTCTTCCATTATTTCTTACATGAAGGAACATGGGTTCGTTCCACGTCATAAGAAATCAGGAGGACGTCGGAAGGAAGCCAAAAATTAGTCTCAACATTTGATGACGTCAGCTGGTTACAGGAGGACGTGCGTGCTTTTGATTTCCCCCAAAGTCGTCCGCCATGATTAAGAACGGGTTTTGGAAATCCTGGAAAGTCGTGGACTTTTCAAATCCTATTTTCCAGGCATGGATTATGAAACTGTTTTTACATTTTACAATAAATGCGTTTTAATATTTTTAAAAATTGCTCGCTTGTTTGTCTCTTGCATGAGGAAAAGTGATATCTGGTAGTTCATAAAATGGAACTCCGTGAAGTGACTTCAGCACATTTTAAACTATGGCTATAATTGGTGTCTACCATAATTATTACTACGACAATAAAGAATTGGTCATGAGAGAAAGAGATAACCAGAGGCTGCCATACGGGCTGCTCCTTCCGAAAAGCAACATGAGATCTTTATATAATTATATACACTTTCCAGTAAACAGAATAGTACATACCACGGTTTTTGTTGATATTGCTTGGGATGTGGAAAATCTACGGGTCCGGTACCGTTAGGGCGGTCGATCCCAAGACCCATCGTACTTTATTCGGAAGCTCTACCGTTGAATTACATCCACTCCCTGGGCGTTTATATATATATGCTGAAATCCAGTTGAAGTTATTGCTCCCTTGCACATGCCAGCGGGGGTGACCCTCCTACCACCCAAACTCTTTTCTGTCCTGGACGGAGGAGTCGGCGGAAGTTGACACCTGCGCCCATGACAGGCGTGTGTATACAACAGCTTGCTCTGAATGTGCACGTTAAACCCCCATGACAAAGTTCACGTTACCATATATAGCCTATACTGACCAGCAGCCTAATTCACTCAAATCTCGCAACTTTGAGATCTCGAAGTACAATTACTAAAAAAGGACATGCACAGATGATGCGATGTTGGTTATGACAGCCTAATAGAGCATTGTGGACTATATGCACAAATAAGGGCCATGAAAATATATATTAGTACACGTATACTATAGACAAACAGGGCACTTCTATTCTAAAAAGAAGCCACATTTTCAGGGTAGGGCAACGCTTCCTCCCCTTGACCCCTTCACGCAGTTTATGACCCCTGCAATAGACACTCACTTATCATACAGTGTTATGTCCGGTATCCACAGTTTACTGTTAGGTACAATCAAGGAATCGACGCCGCCGAAGTTTGCCGGATTCCACTGCAGTCGACAGTCAAACCAGTTCTTAAACATAAAAAATATAACATTAATCACTCCCTGAAAGATCGCTCCACGAGGAATGCGCTTATTCAGAGCAATGATACTATATTTAGTAACGTTCCGAACATGATTCAGAGCCACTGAATCTCAGTGTATCTCTACGACATATGTAAGTTTGACCTTCCTTTTATTTGTTCATGCTCAGGGCTTCTAGATTATGGTAGCCCCGCTCCCATGGCTAGTGATATTTAATGTTGGGCTAGTAAATAACGACTAGTTCCATGCCCGACGGCTAATGAAAACGATGTGTTGCAGTTAAGTCTATCTTGTAAATATGAATATATTGCCCCCACGCCACCCCACAATGTTAGTGTTTTTAAGCTATATTTCCCTCTTTAGGTGACATATCTGATTATTATTATTATTTAGTAAAATTGTATCAACTTAAAGTAAAGTAAGGCTAGTGAATTTTTAATTGTGGCTAGTACATTTTTTAAACTACTGATCCCATGGTTAGCGGATTTTATAAAAATTCGAGAAGCCCTGAATGTTCAAACAAATTAAGCAATAAACAAAAAACAAAAAACACCGTCAACTGATTCCGTCTGTTAAATGAGGAGACCTAAAATTGTTGACTAAAACGTTTTGTGGTTGTTGTTTTTTTGCATTTTTATTAGAAGACTTATAGACATCGACCAAACATTGAGAATTCTTTAGCTTAATATAGCGGTGACGTGTTATTCCTCTATAAGTTAAATTGGTTTAACGACACCACTAGAGCACGTTGATTTATTAATCATGGACAATTGGATGTCAAATATTTTGTAATTTTGACATATAGTCTTAGAGAGGAAACCCGCTACATTTATTTTCATTTGTAGCAAGGGATCTGTTTATACTTATGCACCATCGCACAGACAAGATAGCACATACCACGGTCTTTGATATATAAGTCGTGGTGCACTGGCTAGAACAAGAAATAACCCAATGAGCACCCCGACGGGGATCGATCCTAAACCGACCGCTCATCAAGTGAGCGCTTTACCACTGGGCTACGTCCCGCCCTGTGATTATTTAGGGTTCCGAACATGATGAAGATCAACTGAAACCCAATGCATTGATTCGACAAGTGTGGATATATTATAGTTATACTATCTTTTTATAGAAATTTAACCGTCACAACATTTGATTTGCCAACCTTATTTTAGTTTAATATTAACTAAAACTCATTTGAGTGTGCGTTTTGAACCAATGCAAATGTGTCCTAAAGTACTCTGTATTTTGTGCTTAGGTCATAATGATGGGGGAGGGGCGTATAAAATATAACATTTGAACGGCGAACTTCGCAATTTTCCCATGTGTTTCAAAGTTTTAGTGAGGTTTTACGACAAAAAAATAATTTGTCTGATTAAGATTTATGGACGTTGGTACTTTATTATGACATACTTTTAGTACTTGTAACTTCATACTACCAAGCTTTTCATTTAAATAGGTTATCTAAAGTTTTGATTTTTAGTAAAAGGCCTGTAGGTATCGACCAAATATTGCGAATTATTTGGCTTAAAGGGACATTCCCGAGTTTTGCTGCATTGTAAGATGTTTCCGACTAATAAAATATTTCTACGATTAAACTTACGTATTAAATATATTTTCTTGTTTAGAATATCAGTGTGTATATTCAATGTGTTTCTGGTCGTCTTAATATTTGTAAGAAGCCCAAACTGGAATATGTCTTCAAATAATTTCGTACGTACGAAAAAAAATATATTTTAGGAACTAAAGTGAAATTTAACCTAGTACACATATTAGAACGACCAGAAACACGTTTGATATACAGCCACTAATATTTTATGCAGAAAAATATATTTGATATGTAATTACAATCGTTAAAAAGTCTCTGTTAGTCGATAACATCTTAAAAATTGCAGCAAACTCAGGAATGTCCCTTTAATATAGCGGTTCGGGTAATTCCTCTATAAATTAATATTAGAGATGAAGGTCCATGTGTAAAAATATGCACCTCAGTTTATCGTTTAATTTCGTTTGTCATTGTAAACAAAAATAAAACGCTGAATGGTACTTCGATAGTTACCGTATATTACGGACGTTGCCGGAGAAAGATTATTACGTCAACAATATGATGACGTGTCAATATTCTTATGGACGTCAAAGTACATTCTTCTAAATTTAGTTTAAATTTAGAAATATGTGAACGATGTTATTATCTGATGTCCATGAGAATATTTAAAACGTCAAGAATACATTAAATTACTTGATATGAATTAATACTATTTAAAGATATGCCTTTCAAGATGTTCACAATGGTTAGCTGCTGTTTCGATGATGTTCTACAAAGTGGTTATCACCAAGACAGATCAGTGTATTTATTATACATTTTACTAAAATATATTTTTACTATTTATTAGCGAAATAATATTGCTATCATTTATTTACTAGTGCCCCCCCCCCCCCCCCCCCCCCCCCCTCCCCGCGCTAGCTACGGCCGTGATATTCAGGGCGCAGAGTAAGAAAAAGATGGACAAAGGCGCCTACATTATTCAATGAGGAGATGGGACGGGACGTAGCCCAGTGGTAAAGCGCTCGCTTGATGCGCGGTCGGTCTGGGATCGATCCCTGTCGGTGGGCCCATTGGACTATTTTTCGTTCCAGCCAGTGCCCCATGATTGGTATATAAGCGGCCGTGGTATGTGCTATCCTGTCTGTGGGATGGTGCATATACAAAAATCATTTGCTAAACATATAGCGGGTTTCCTCTCTAAGACTATATGTCAGAATTACCAAATTTGTGAAATCCAATATCCTATGATTAATAAATCAATGTGTTCTAGTGGAGTCGTTAAGAAAAACAAACTAACTTTTTTGTCATGGTGGGTATTACTTGTGGCATGCAGTAAATTCAATTTCAGAACGTCTAGTCTTCAAACTTATCCAGAGAAGTATACCCCCTGGACAGCCAAGAAATTCGAGTATTTCGCGCCCTCGATCTGTCAGCCACCCCGCAATATTTATGAGAATATGGCAACAGCTCAGTTATTTTATTTCTACTAGTAGATGTGTAACATATGGAAAAATGTGACATAGAGGTTAAAATTAAAGTTTATTTTGTTTAAAGACATTACTAGAGCTCATTTATTTATTAATCTTCGGCTATTGGATGTAAAACATTTCGTAATTTTGACATATCAGGGTTTTATTTCTAAAATTTGACTTGACACCCATGGCTTTGACATTGGGAATTTTAGGATCGTTTTACCAAAAATTGTGAATTTTCAGTTTCATTTCAAAAACATCTTAAGCTAAGTTAGAGTTAATAAAAGTAATGCTATACATGTACTTAAGTTTATAGAAATAAATATATCTATTGTGCATTACAAAACGTTATTGGGAAGGGAAAGTTTGTCAAGTGAATGAGATTTACATTCAGATTGGGAATTTTCTACTCCAAAATTGGGAATAAAAACGACATGACCTCTGTAGAATGGTGGAGTCTAGAAACATAGGTGATAAAACCCTGCATATAGTCTTATAGAGGAAACCCGCTACAGTTTTCCATTAATAGCAAAGGGTCTTTTAAATATGCACCATCCCACAGACAGCATAGCACATGCCACGGTATTTGATATACCAGTCATGTTGCAATGGCTGGAACGGGAAATATCCCAATGGACCACAGACGGGGATCGATCACAGACAGACCGGACAGAGGTATAACTGTGGTATTTTCAGGTGATCGAGCGCTCGCGAATACTTTGACTGCTATCATCATTTTTTATCATATCATTATCACATTCATCTGACATAAAGTGTCATTTAGCTCAGTCGGTTAAGTGCTCGCTTGAGGTACTTGCGTCGCAGGATCGAACCACCTCGGTGGATCCATTTGACTCACTGAATTTGTTTTCTCCTTCCAACCAGTGCACCACAATTGGTCAAAGGTCGTGGTACGTGCTTTCCTGTCGGTGGGAAAGTGCATAATATAAAAGATTCTTTGCTTCATTATGAAAAATGTAGCAGATTTCGTCTGATGACTACGAGTCAGAATTACCAAATGTTTGACAATTAATAGCCGACGATTAATTAGTCAATCTTCTCTAGTGGTGTCATTAAACAAAAACAAAAACTTTAACACTAGCAAGTATTTAATAATTTCGATCAATAAAATACAATCGTTAGGTGTGAAAGTGTGGTGTGTTGCATTTCGCGCCAATGTTCAACACGTTTCGCCGGAATTTAGTACGCATTTCGAAAGTCTTTTTACGCCCTATCGCCCATCGGATATGTTAAATAATTATCCTAACTGTTAAAACCCCAAAAGAGTATTTTAAGACCACGTACCATTCGAATCCACAGGTTGAGAGTTAGAACTTGTTTTGGTTCATCCTGAAATAAACATTAAAGCGATGAACACACCCGTTCGTGAGAACACCATGCGTTATTTATATCACACAACATATAATATGTATTATTGATTTAAAGACATACGATTGGCTGCTCCACGGGGATGACCCAGCCGCCAAAGCAATACCATCCAATGGAATAGGCACGACCGAAATTGGTTGTTCTGTGACGTATAAGTTAACGTAAAACTGATTACTTTGTGACGCACAAGTGCAAGCGTAGTCAATAAATATTGGTTGTAAAACCTCGGTTAAATGTCTTTTAAGCCTGGATTTTTTAAAGATGTGTAAGAATTAGAATACAACACTTTGTCCATTAAACACTATTTATATTATAACGAGTTGTTTCAAAACGTATCCAACTCGCTTTTGCCCTTTAAATACATTTTGACGATAATACAGTTTCATTCCAACTATTAGCTGTTAAATATAATGTTTTTAACCATATTAAAAAAAAATACACACTCACGTATGTTATAATTTAGAAAATATATATATATATATATATATATATATATATATATCTTAGATTTTATTGTTTTATTCAGCTCTCTTTAACCGTTATTTACAAATATTGAAAAAAGTTGTATTTCTTTTTTTAATATATATATAGAAATATTTATATATTTTAAAACATATTTTACACTTTAGAAAATGAAATAAAGAATCACGTGACAAAGTATGTGACGTACCAGATCCATGATTTGTCGTACGGCAATTCCGATCTTTGTTTCAACGGGAGCGTCATCCCCGCACACGGGGCGGAGTTCCTTTTTGTATCCCGTGAACACTTGGGTGTAAATCAAATTCTCGTTGGAGGCTACAATAGCGTCAAAACCAGGAGCTGAAGAAAGTCAAAACATTTAATATATAGATGTGTTGTACATTTTCCGGAAAATCTCGTATGAATTCGTTCCTTGTTCGGACATCTCCGGGATGTTGACAGTATGACGATACTATGACTGGGTTTTCCCCGTACCACCCACACAGAGCTCATAAGCGTATGTGGCGGGGGCAAATTCGGGCAAAAACGATAGATATATTCGGGCAAAATGAGCTAGCCTGAAACATTTTCACAATATATTTCCACCATTCTAAACACAGTATTAGTTGTAATCCATGTAAAAAATTAATGCGTACGGATTCGTATGCAACCCAGGGCCTTTTTAAGGATCCGCCAGGTCTCTAGCACAAATAATAGCGGGATCGCCTTCTCAGGATATATATTTTGCACCTAACATAAATAAATGGTGTTATCCAGATTCGGGCATTTTCATTTAATTCGGGGGGAAAAATCAGCCTGTACCCCTACACAAATGTGAGCCTGTACGACTATGCCAGATGATGATTTTAACTAGTTTAACATGCCCATATACCACTAGGGTTTCGAACACGCCCATCCCGAGTCCGACCTCCGATAAGACCGGTGGCCTGACTCGGGATGTGTGTGTGTGTGGGGGGGGGGGGGGGGGGGGGGGGGGGGGGAATAGTGTTGAAAATGGGCAGAATTTTGAAAATAGCAATTAGTAAAAAGGTTAATAGAATAATTTATTTTAAAAAGAAAAAAATTACAAGCCAAAAATAAAAAGAATTGACTGCTCGGCCGAATATTTATATAATTTGGAGCATTTTAGAGAGCACAGGCGACAGCATCCAGCTTCGTCGAGAGTTAGCTTGGAAGTGACTATGCCAGAGCAGCAAGACTGGTATACGTGTATGTAAAGTCGTGGAATATGCTGTCCTCTCTTCGGGAATGTACATATAATATTATATAAAACATATATTGCTGTTAGTGGAAATTTGTAGCGGGTTTCCTCTCTGAAGACTACGTGTCACAATTACCAAATGTTTAACAAGCAATAACCGATGATTAAAAAATCAATGTATCCTCGTCAAACAAAATAAATTTTAACTTTACCATGTAGACCAAATATGGCCATAACCAAACGTCAAGTAAACGTAGTTTAAAATGTCCTGATGTGCCGTTAACCAATCCCCGTATATTTAAGATTTGACCGCAATTATTTTTTGGTTCATGCAAGTATGAACCGAAAAAACGATGTGCACATTGTATGAGCCCGCGTACAAAATGCTAGTAGGCGTGGCTTAAAAATTTAATTATAAGTATCTAATTCCAAACTATAAATACTCTTTTATTATAAATGCCTGGATTAGTCCGAATGATATTTGACTTAAAAATCCGACATACATCAATGTATGAATCTCAATTTTGCACTACTTTCAGCAATGCTCAAAAAACAAAATAGATTATTTAGCTCTTCTTCTTTTTTTTTGGTGGGGAGGGGGGTGTTATTTCAAATTAATAAAATAACTGTCTATGTTATTTGATAAGGTTAAATAGTAAATGTTATTAACTGTTTGTATTAAAGGCGCAGAGCCTAGTTTTCAACCCGTGACAATGGGACCGGCCTCGGTGGCGTCGTGGCAGGTCATCGGTCTACAGGCTGGTAGGTACTGGGTTCGGATCCCAGTCGAGGCATGGGATTTTTAATCTAGATACCGACTCCAAACCCTGAGTGAGTGCTCCGCAAGGCTCAATGAGTAGGTGTAAACCACTTGCACCGACCAGTGATCCATAACTGGTTCAACAAAGGCCATGGTTTGTGCTATCCTGCCTGTGGGAAGCGCAAATAAAAGATCCCTTGTTGCAAATCGGAAGAGTAGCCCATGTAGTGGCGACAGCGGGTTTCCTCTCAAAATCTGTGTGGTCCTTAACCATATGTCTGACGCCATATAACCGTAAATAAAATGTGTTGCGTGCGTCGTTAAACAAAACATTTCTTTCCGTGACAATGGACACTAAGTTAGTTAATCTACAAACCTGTAACACATGTTTAAACAGGGAAATACCGTCTAAAAGTAAAAAGAGCTTATCTCGATAACCATTACTTCTCAGACGAACGTGCGTTTTTAGAATTATGAAAAATGTATTTTTAGATATTGCAAAAACTTGGATGACCAGGACCACAGCAGGTGTATGAAACTGAATAGTCTAAATAATAAAATATAAGTACTTCTAATTTAAATTATTAAAAAATAAATTATTAAAAACAGCTATAATAGTGACAAATATGTTGTAGTGTTTAAAAACTAGGGTCTGTCCCTTTAATGTATGGACCGGCCTCGGTAGCACAGGACTGGTAGGTACAGGGTTCGCAGCCCGGTACCGGCTCCAACCCAGAGCGAGGTCTTAAGGGCTCAATGGGTAGGTGTAAGACCACTACACCCTCTTTTCTCCCACTAACCACTAACCATCTAACAACTAACCCTCTGTCCTGGACAGACAGCCCAGATAGCTGAGGTGTGTGCCCAGGACAACGTGCTTGAACCTTAATTGGATATAAACACGAAAATAATTTGAAACGAAATTAAAGTATGGAATAATGTGGCAATTCCCTCATTCGGCTACTGATGGGAAAATCCCATTCCGCAGAGTGGGGATTCTTCGGGGATTCTCCGAGGATTCTCCTTATTCCGTGTATAAATATCCGGAAAAAAAGACCTTGATTTTTATTTCATAGTATATTTTATTTCGATGAAATATTTACACACGTGGAATTATAGTATGATAATGTTTGACGTTTATACAGTGTTTAAGGGGCGGGATTTAGCTCAGTCGGTTGAGCGCTCGCTTCAGGTGCTTGCGTTGCAGGATCGAACCACCTCAGTGGATCCGTTCAACTGACTGGGATTTTTTCTCGTTCCATCCAGTGCACGACTACTGGTCACAAAGGCCGTGGTATGTGCTTTCCTGTCTCTTTGTGGGAAAGTATAAAAGATCCCTTGCTGCATTACTTAAATGTAGCGGGTTCCTCTATTGACTACGAGTCAGAATTACCAAATGTTTGACATCCAGTAGCTGATGATTAATATATCAATGTGTTTTAGTGGTGTCGTTAAACAAAACCAAACTTTATACAGTGTTTTAAAGTGGTTCTGTGGTTCATACTTGCATGTATTTAAAAAAACAAAAAAAACGTAATGCTTCTACAGACGATGGTTGAATCGAATATGGTTGTTTTAGATGCATTTTGGAAAATATAGGTTTTTCTATCGTCCTTGAATGTTGTTCGGCGTTTCAGTCTAATTTACTGTATTTCTCAAACAGAGCGTAATAAAACATTTAAGCGCGTCTTAATAATAATGTTTCTGTAAGGGGAGAGCAGTCCAATAGAGTATCTTGTATAGCATGGGTGTGGTGTCGGTCATAATTATCAATATTTTCCCCATTGTTTAATGGAACAGCTTGCGTATTTTATATTTTATGTAAGCATGTATGTAAAGTGACACGTTCGTAAAACTTTTGTTCTGTCCATCGTGAAAACACGCAATGTTCAACAAGGGCAGTTACAGAATGCATCACACTTATGTTTTTTTTAATGTGTAGTATTGCTTAACCAATATTTCTCCAATGTACATTTCTTTGCATGTAATTTTATTTTGTTGATGTTGAATGTGTTAGAAAAGACAGAGAGAAAAGGACATTTAATAAAACATACACTGCAGGGCCGTAGCTAGGAATTTTTGTTTGTTTGGGGGGGTTTTTTTTGGGGGGGGGGGGAGGGCAACTGAGTAGTTAATAGTCTAAAACTCCTTAAACAGTCAAGAAGAAAATTTTCTTTTAGTTTCTACAATGCTTTCCGGATTTTTTCCTTGGCATTTAACTGCTCCATTCAAATTCCATAGCACCACCACCACCACCACCCGCCTGCTACCGATTTGATCGGGCTGCTGGTGCTCCCTTGCACCTGCCAGTTCAGGCGGTCCCTCCTCTCCCCTCCCCCCACCTTTCCTGTCATGGACGGAGGAGCCGGCCAAGGCCGGCTCTTGTGCCCACGACAGGCGTGCGCTACAACAGCGTGTTCTGAATGTGCACGTAAAAGCCTATGACATGACATGCAACGTTTGACATCCAATAGCCGATGATTAATAAATCAATGTGCTTTTGTGGTGTCGTTATACAAAAACCTTTAAATAAACCAACAACATGTGGTATATGTTACCTGAAACGCTGCGAGTAGCATACGTTACAACATTGTCGTTTGTAGCATTTGTTCACCCACCCACACACGTGTTTATGTATATGTTACAGCTGTATATTTATATTTGAAATGTTCTTACCTTGTAGGGTGGGACATAATCCACTGGTAAAGCGCTTGCCTGATGCTCGGTCGGTCTAGGATCGATCCCTGTCGGTGGGCCCATTTGGCTATATCATAGGCCGCGGTATGTATCATCCTGTCTGTGGGGTGGTTCATATTAAACAAAATCCTTGCTACTAATGGAAAGATGTAGCGGTTTCCTCTTAAATACTAATATGTCAAATTTACCAAATGTTTGACATTCAATAGCCGATGATCAATATTAATATATCAATATGCTCTAGTCGTGTCGTTTAACAAACATTAACTTCTTCTTACCTTGTAATATTAGAATCACCGTTACAAACTGCAGAAATTTGGCCATGGCCGTGTCACTGCCTGTCCGAAAAACTTTCTCTCGAGTTCTTTATCCGTGCGCAGCGTTCGGAAAAATAATTTCCTTTACCAGGACATATTAATGCCTGTTTACACCTTTACAGCTGTATGTTTCACGATTCTATACAATACACTACCCAACTAAAAGACCACTAAATAGTATATATGAGTAATTCTAAGTGTTCTTCCAACCGAAAGTGATGTTTGATAAAGTACTATGCCAGGATACATACAGTACGGGTACAATGATATAGACGTTTTGTTTCCTTTTGTGTTTAAATGGTCATGGTCAGATTGAGGCACGGTTAGTAAGATGTAAGATAAATATAAACACTGTTTTCTTAGTCAAGCTTTACTTGATTATTAGCGATATAGAGGACGACGAGTGTGATATGATTGCAAACATCACTATTTCACTAGCAGATTATGACTTTTGACATCACGCATATGACGTCATAGAGGATATGTCATGTTTTTGTCAAATATGATTTATATCTCATTGAGTGAAGTTTGAACTCATATCTCACGAGACTGGCTTGCGCGACGAGTGTGATATGATTGCAAACTTCACGAGATGAGATATAAATCATATTTGACAAAAAACATGAAATTTTCTATTTATTATATAACTTTTGGCAATTTACCTTTGTTTTTAAAATGCCAGCAGCAAAATAGTTCCGGTTTTCTTACAGTGAAGATAACACTTTCAACAGTGACGATAACACATTTTAGAGTGAAATAGTGAAATTTTCACTCTAAAATGTGTTATTGTCATTGAGTGACTGATAACACTTTTATTTCACTGATATTTTAAGATATTTCACTACATGTTATATAATAAAACAGTATTAATTTGAACACTGAATCACGTGACAAGTTCTGGATTTTATTATTTGATGGAGTTTACACTGACATTTGATTTTGCCAATGATAACATAAGCTAACGTCAGTATTTAAAGTAACAGACCCTTTTCGGTTTTTTTAAACACTACGGTGTATTTTTCACTAGTAGAGACGTTTTTGTTAACTGAAATCAGACACCGCTTAGATGATTTTATTGTTTAGATTACCCATTTCCCTACATCTGAAGCGTTTCTGGTCATCCAGGTTTTTTCTATACCCTGAAATGCATTTTTCATATTTAAAAAAACGCACGAACTTATGAGAAGTAAAAGTTATGGAGACGACCTCTAGTCTATTTGTACGGGTATTTCGCCATTTCTATCTCAGAGATTCTTGTTGCTCTTTATTATAAACCGGCCTCGGTGTCGTCGTGGCAGGCCATCGGTCTACAGACTGGTAGGTACTGGGTTCGGATCCCAGTCGAGGCATGTGATTTTTAATCCAAATACCGACTCCAAACCCTGAGTGAGTGCTCCGCAAGGCTCAATGGGTAGGTGTAAACCACTTGCACCGACCAGTGATCCATAACTGGTTCAACAAAGGCCATGGTTTGTGCTATCCTGCCTATGGGAAACGCAAATAAAAGATCCCTTGCTGCTAATCGGAAGAGTAGCCCATGCGGTGGCGACAGCGGGTTTCCTCTCAAAATATGTGTGGTCCTTAACCATATGTCTGACGCCATATAACCGTAAATAAAATGTGTTGAGTGCGTCGTTAAATAAAACATTTCCTTCCTTTCTTTCTTTATTATAAAAACATTATCCAAATGTGTTACAGGTTTTATAGATTAGCCAAACTAAGGGTTCATTTTCACGGGTTTAAACTAAAGTCTGCAATTTTTTTTTAAACTTAAGATTTGTTTTGTTTAACAGGGCTTCTAGATTATGGCAGCCCCACTCCCATGGGCTAGTATATAACTACTCTAACTAGCCCGACGGTCAGTAGGGGAAAAAACCCTTGTCAAATGTTGCATTTAACTCTTATGTTGTAAATATGAATATCATGCTCCTTCTTGCAACCCCCAATCTAAGAGGTTTTAAGCTCTATCTCCCTCTTTAGGTGACATATCTGATCATTACTATTAGTAATTAATTAATCATCAGCTATTGGATGTCAAACATTTGGTAACTCTGACATAGAGTCTTAGAGAGGAAACCCGCTACACATTTCCATTATATACACATTCCCACAGACAAGAAAGCACATACCACGGTATTTGATCAGTTGTGTTGCACTGGTTGGAACAAGAAAAAAAAACAATCAGATGCATGGATCTGCCGACGTGGTCCGATCTTGGTCTGCTATTTTAACAATTCATAATTCACATAAAATAACCTTGGCGTACTTTTGAATCTCAGGTTTGACCAGGGAAATGCGTCATTTTATTTATACATGTACTTATATTTGTGCTTACTTGCTTATCATGTAATATATTGTCTTTTCCTTTGATATCGCTTCTTGGTATAAAGTTTTAAGTATCGCATTGTTACTACTGTAGTCCAGTGCAGCGAAAACTAACGAGGTCTCGATCTGACTGAACGAGACTACTTTTTGTTTAATGTTCAATTTTCGTCAGCCTTTAATTTTGCGTGGAATTTATTTTCACGACTTTTGTTTCAATTGCGAAAATAAAGTATTTTACGGTATATTCAAATAAGGTTCAAGAACGCGGGACACGCACATTAGGCCTACGTTCAGCCAGTCGTTTTCCGGTTCAGTGTTTCCAAACTATTTTGATTGGGTCCCGACAAGACAAGACATGTAATTTTGTTAATAAAGCCATATGGCCAATATATCTACTTTTATTACAAATAAGTAGTGCGCCCCGTGTACAATACATATTCAGTTTAAATGAAGCGCTCATTCGGTTTAATGTGTAGTATAAAATCCAGTATATCAAGCGTTAGCGACAAACCGTTGACTGAACTTACCCCCAGCCCAACTATGTATATGTATATGTATATGTATATGTATATGTATATGTATGTATGTATGTATGTATGTATGTATACACACAAAATTATTGGGCACAAGTTATTCGACTTACGAGGCCTTCTTCTAATTACAAACATTAAATGGTACAATAATGGCGACAATCAATCAATCAATCAATCAATAAAAGTAAACGTTTGTGAAAAACGATTGAATGGGAGCCGGCACAGGGATGTGAGCCCAATACCTACCAGACTTGAGTCTGGTGGCTTAATTACTACACAGCCGAGGGCAGCAGTACTTGTTGGTCGAGGGTGTATTACTGAGAAACGAATTTGATTTGTATTCGCTCCTAGGAGAACCCTGATATATTTTACATCCGCTTATTTTTTTTTTATTTTTTTTCTATCATTATGTCATAGTGAATGCAGCGGCCATGCAGGTTATATAATCCTCAGCGGTTTTAAATACACAATGGAATATTAATTTACTGCCAGAAATGGAATATTAATCTATGGCCATCTGGTGTCTAATATATGATTATTACGGCACTCGACAGAAAGAAAGAAAGATTGAGAGAGAGAGAGAGAGAGAGAGAGAGAGAGAGAGAGAGAGAGAGAGAGAGAGAGAGAGAGAGAGAGAGAGAGAGAGAGAGAGAGAGAGAGAGAGAGAGAGACAGACAGACAGACAGACAGACAGACAGACAGACAGAGAGAGAGAGAGACAGAGACAGACAGAGCGAGAGAGAGAGAGGCAGAGAGAGAGAGCAGAGCAGAGAACATGTGGCTCCCACAACGGATATTCGCACTGACACATCACTTAAGTGGTCATTAACAGAAAAGTACATGTCCTGTCGTATGATGTACCAGTTGTGGGTTACTGGCTGGGACGGAAAGAAACCCGAATCCATCAATGGGGATCGATCCTAGGACCCATGAGGTAAGCAAGCACTCTAGATACCACAGAGAGCTACATCTCGCACGCACGTACGCACTCATAGACGCATAGAGAGAAACCAAAACCAAATAAAACCATATCATTACTATTTTACTATTTAATTCATTTTTTAATATATATATATATATATATATATATATATATACATCTCATTACAGTATGTAACATGGCAACATTGAACACGAAATAAAGTAGCAATCTCCGATATATTTTTAATATCCCAGCACTTAGAATAGATCAAAAACTTATGCTTCCATCATATAACGTTCCATTCTTCGATTTCGTTTAGATGTTATTTATAATCTAGGTCACACTGACAGGCAGCTTTAGTGAAATTGACACATCGTGGCGTCTCGGTCGTAACAGTTTATACATATTGCGCACCGAATTTAAAAATATACAATTCTGATTTAAAGTTTGTTAACTCACCAATAGCGCAGGTAAATTAATCATCGACTATTAGAGGTCATATATTTGGTAATTTTGATATAATATTATTGTCTTCGGAGGAAGCCCGCTACATTTTTCCAATAGTAGGATTGGATCTTGTAATTGCACTTTCCCCACAAACTTGACAGTATACTCCACGGACTTTGATATACCAGTCGTGGGTCACTGGGTAGGACGGAGCTAATATTGACAATATTGGCAATATAAACACGAGCTTATAAAACGTGTGTTTTGATTACTAAAATATATTACAGTACATTGGAGTCGAGATTGCAACTTTAATACATCGTGATAATAATAGTTTTACAATTTTTTTAATAAATATTTGACATTGTTGTTATGACAAAACAAAATACTTTTATGTACATAAAAACATAAAAAGACACGCATTATAGTCATTCTTTTCCATAATATAAGGAACATTTTGCTAAAATATTTGACATTGTTATCGTGAAACACAAAAAAAGAAATCAAACATTTATTTACAATAAAATATAAAAAGGTAATATACATCAGTCAAGTAAAATAACTTCATGTATATTTCTCGCGTATGAGTAACATAAAAAGTCCAGGCGCGGATTTCGAATCTATTGGCTTAACATTAATGTAATGTAATTCATATTCATAATACAAAACAAAATTAATTACTTGATCTAAAATAGGTCTCACATCTAAACCCGCGCCTGAACACATTTGACATTTTTTAATGCTGTAGATCGTCATTTAGGCACATATTTCTCCAATCATTTCTTCTCCTACTGCTTTTCTTAACTGTTACTTACCCACGCACCCACCCCTCCCCCCCAGCTCCGTTTTACTAAGCGATTTTAGCGTTAAGATTGCCATAAGTGCATAAGGTAGTTATGCACTTAAGGTGATCTTAGCGCTAAGATCGCTTAGTAAAATGGGACTCTTGGCCCGTACTTATAAAATGTTTAGTCTAAACTCAATCTGAAATGACATCACACGCATGCAATTGGTATGACGTTGCCATGACGATAAAGTCTCAGGAACCATTTTCACAAAACATCAAGTCTAGTTTTATATGTAAACGTAAATCTACGACCGAAGAGCTATTCACAAAACAACGTAAACGTAAGTTACGCGTTATGTTGGACTTAAATATAAGAGTTACAACTAACGCTGCACGTAAGTCGTATATATATATATATATATATATATATAATTAAAAAAAAGCATGATCGCCGTTATTTATAATTATTTGCGAAAAATGCCAATATTCCCAATAATTGAAGCAGTTCGCGATGGCGAACGCCCACAGACTGAACATATTTATTTTATTTTATTTTATTTTATTTTATTTTTTATTATTATTATTTTTATTTTTTAGGGGAGTGGGTGATCAAACGGATGTTTTACACTCATATTTCTCCTGAGTTATTTTTTCCTTTTTAAGAATGTCCTAAAGTTCGTACCAAAACGCGGAACCTCACCAATACCAAAACGTCGTTCGCGATGTTATTGTTAGCAGACGACAAACGAAATTGCGTTTTGCGCATTTGTTATTTACCCGGAAGCCATCTTTTCTAATTCATTATTTAAAATTCTCCGGTGAGAGAGTTACAATCGTAGATTTACGTCCAGCTAAGTTACGTTCACGTTTACGACAGTCTTTGAGAATAAGGTACTTCTGGCACGTAAACGTAAATCTACGGCAGACGTAAGTGCTAGTCGTAGACGTAACTTTGCACCTTTTTTTGTGAATATGGGTCCAGACTCTTATTAGAGTCTTGAGTTCAGACATTTTTTTATAAGTTCCAGGCCTGGTCCCAGTTTCACAAAGCGGTCCTAGCGCTAAGATCGTCTTAAGAGCATAGCTATCTTATGCACGAGCACTCGGCCTCCTTAAAGGGACATTCCTGAGTTTGCTGCATTGTAAGATGTCTCCGACTAGTAAAATATTTCTACGATTAAACTTACATATTAAATATATTTTCTTGTTTAGAATATCAGTGTCTGTATATTCAATGTGTTTCTGGTCGTCTTAATATTTGTAAGAAGCCCAAACTGGATTTTGTCTTCAAATAATTTCCGAAAATAAATATTTTTAGGAAATAACGACTTAGTGGGTAGGTAGGTGTAAAAGAAATGTTTTATTTAACGACGAGAAATAGCCCAATGGGCCCACCGACGGGGATCGATCCCACACCGACCGCGCATCGAGCGAGCGCTGTACCATTGGGCTACGTTTCGTCCCAGGTAGGTGTAAGACCACAACACCCTCTTCTTTCTCACTAATCACTAACAACTAACCCACTGTCCTGGACAGACAGCCCAGATAGTTGAGGTGTGTGCCCAGGACAGCATGCTTGAACCTTAATTGGATATAAGCACAAAAATAAGTTGAAATTTAAAAAATGGTACTTTCAGAACTGGTTGTAACTCATTACTACATTATTGATTCGATTTGATTTTTAATTTATTTTCATGCTTATATCGGCGCAAGGTACAAATCCGCTGTCCTGGCAGTGTTTTTGCCCGAAAGAAATGTTTGGGTATGGTACTATGGAATTGAATGCAACCACAGTTAACATGGTGTGTGTGGGGGTGGGGGGTGACCTCCCCCAGAAACAAAATAGGTTACGTTTAGGGTTAGGGTTAAGAAAATCATACATTAATGATAAGAGTAATTAATTTTGCTAAAAGATGAACTTTAATTTTTTTTTTTTAAATGCCCAAAAATCTGGGTATGGCGCCATACCCATTTTACCCTCTGGCAGAAACCCTGCCAGGGCATACACGAACTGGGTTGCTTTTAATGATTTACGTCTTATATCCAACTGCCCCACGACTGACATGAAAGGTCATGATATGTGCTGTCCTGTTGGTGAGAAAGCGCATATAATGTAAAAGATCCTTTGCTGGCATTTTATTGGCAGCAGTCATTTTGTCCTAGACTTTTATTCAAAGATAGTTTGTTTGTTTGTTTTGTTTAACGATACAATTTTAGCACATTGATATATTAATCATTGGCTATTGGATGTCAAACATTTAGTAATTTTGACATTTAGTCTTAGAGGAAACCCGTTACGTTTTTTTCTATTAGTAGCCAGGAATCTTTAATATGCACCATCCCACAGACAGGATAGGACATACCACGGCTTTTGGTATACCAGTCGAGATGCACTGGCTGGAGCGAGAAATAGCCCAATGGGCCCACCGACGGGGATCGATCCCAAACCGACCTCGCATCACTCGAGCGCTTTACCATTGGGCTACGTCCTCTCACTCAAAGTTATACCGTTTAGGGCCAGTATTTCGTTTTTGTCTATGTCTGACAGACCATTGAGTAGCCACACGAAGGAAACGTTTCATTTAACGACGCACTCAACAAATTTTATTTACGGTTATATGGCGTCAGTATCTGCACGAATACAGAACTCAGTCTGTTTTCTGTCCTGGGATACAACCATTTACACTGAGGTATTAGAAGACATGGCTCAGAAATGAGGTTCCTTCCTTTTCCCAAGTGTTTCATGTCGCTGATTTGAGCAGAATCCCGAGCGTGCACGTCACGGAGATGAGCGAGAAGAGGACGAGGAAGAGTCGGTCTAAGATGATGGCGACTCGCATCCACTCGGAGGACACGTGGTCCTGCCTGGACTTCGAATCGAACACGTCCTTGATCTTTTGCACCACGTACAGCTGTTCCTTGAGCACCGTCACCAGGGGAGTGAATTGGTTCTGTACTTCCGGTTGTTGTTGTTGTTGTTGCGCGTTCGGTTCGGAAAACATGCTTTCCGGCGCGCTATGCTGGTGGTGATAGTGGTTGACGCCGTTTGTGACAGGCTTGCCATAGTCGTTTTCCTGTAAAGAAAATTATGTTGATAGATAGATAAATCGACAGAAAGAAAGAAATGTTTTATTTAACGACGCACTCAACACATTTTATTTACGGTTATATGGCGTCAGACATATCGTTAAGGACCACACAGAGTTTGAGAGGAAACCCGCTGTCGTCACTACATGGGCTACTCTTTCTGATTTGCAGCAAGGGATCTTTTATTTGCGCTTCCCACAGGCAGGGTAGCACAAACCATGGCGTTTGTTGAACCAGTTATGGATCACTGGTCGGTGCAAGTGGTTTACACCTACCCATTGAGCCTTGCGGATAAATCGATAGACAAAAAGACTAATAAAGAAGATGTATATATCTTCTTTTTAAAAAAAATAGATGCATTAAAACCTAGATATTATGTAATAATATATAGACCGAGTTAGATCCTGCCTATAGATATTTAAAAGGCAAATGGTAATTAGAACAATTTGTAGATAAATCAATAGACATAAATAGACAAGTAAATAGACATTTAGAAGAAAAAAATATATATATATTTGAAAAAAACCCCACCTAGATATTAACTGAGATCTCCTATGATATTTAAAAGGCAAGAGGTCAACGTTGTGGAGTGAATCAGTACTCAGCATACAGAGATATTGCATGCACGTAACTTCGAGAATGACAAGTAAAATACAATATTTAATGTTATTACTCTACATTCTGAATGGATATAAATAGTAGGTATAACGTAAGATATACTCGACGTAAAGAGCTAGACACGTCAACTGAGAGAGAGAGAGAGAGAGAGAGAGAGAGAGAGAGAGAGAGAGAGAGAGAGAGAGAGAGAGAGAGAAGAGAGCAGAGGGGGAAGAGAGAGAGCGAGAGACAGAGGCATAGAGAGAAACAGAGAGAGAGAGAGAGAGAGAGAGAGAGAGAGAGAGAGAGAGAGAGAGAGAGAGAGAGAGAGAGAGAGAGAGAGAGAGAGAGAGAAAGAGAGAGAGAGAGAGAGAGAGAGAGAGAGAGAGAGAGAGAGAGAGAGAGAGAGAGAGAGAGAGAGAGAGAGAGAGAGATCAAGGAAAGAGACAGACAAACAGAAACAAAGAGACAGGTGGGGAGAAATAGATATAGAGCTGCACTTTTCCATAGAGGGAATAATAAATACCACAGCCTTTGGTGTACGAGTCGCGGGGCAGATAGTCAATCCTAAGTGAACGGTCGTGATCTAGTATCACTAGATTATTAAATGAATGGTCATAAGCTACTATGTGTAGTAGATAATCTATATTATTATATAACATTTAGTGAAATATCTTAAAATATCAGTGAAATACAAAAGTGTTATCAGTCATTTAGTGACGATAACACATTTTAGAGTAAACATTTCACTATTTCACTTTAAAATGTGTTATCGTCACTGTAGAAAGTGTTATCTTCACTGCAAGAAAGCCGGAATTATTTTGCTGCTGGCATTTTAAAAATAAAGGTAAATTGCCAAAAGTTATATAATACATAGAAAATTTCATGTTTTTTGTCAAATATGATTTATATCTCATCTCGTGAAGTTTGCAATCATATCACACACGTCGAGCAATCGTGAGATATGATTGCAAACTTAACTCGATGAGATATAAATCATATTTGACAAAAAAAATGAAATATTCTCTATTTACTGCATTAGTGAAAGGAATTTCAGTGAAAGTTAGTGGTTATTAATGTCGTTAGTTGATTTTTAAAGTAGCAAGGCACGTCAATAATCATTGTGTTACGTCCACTGTGGGTACGAGGGAGTGGCTAAAGGTTGCACATCATAATTTATCTTTGAGGGTATTTCAATACAATTCTTATGTCAGAATATGTTCTGTGAAAAATAGGGCAATGTCGAGAGAATGTTGTGACTGCTATTTTAGGAAATACTGTCGCTTAAAAACGACAATGCAAAAATCAGTATACTATTAGGTTGTCCACAAAACAAATTTAGTTATCCACCCTTATGCTAGAACACAATATCAGTTTGCTGGTATATAAGTGGCAGGATACGACATGCACAGATGTTATCATTTAGTATTGAAATAACAAGCAACGTCAAAACCAGTGAGTTATTTAAATTAATTACTATTACTAATCATCAAAGAACCAAGTGAAAATGCATTAGAGTATTTTAGATATGCAATCCTATTTCCTAAACTGGACTATATTAAACTGCTACACAATTTATTTTAATTTTGTTTTTTTTGTTTAACGACACCACTAGAGCACATTGAACTATTTATATTCGGCTATTGGATGTCAAACATTTGGTAATTTCGACATATAGAGAGGAAACTGCTACACGATGCAAAGTGGCGGGAAATGGGGGTTTTGTGCCTAAACTACAAACTGCAACATGCTATTTGATGCGGCAATATCAAGGGCGGATCCACAAGTCTATTATGTCTCTCAAATTACTTTTAATCCACGCGTTTTGTGATGACAATATTTTCTACCACATCATGCTTGCTTTGGCTATATTTTATCGAACTGTCCGTAGCGTCAATCAATAATTCATAGTTTGTTTTATTTAGTGACACAACTAGAATACATTGATTAATTAATCATCGGCTACTGGTTGTCAAACATCTGATAATTCTGGTACAATCTATAGCATTTAAAGTTTGCTTTTGTTTAACGATGCTACTAGAGCACCTTGATTAATTAATCATCGGCTGATGTTAAACATAATGATCCCACATGGACAGAGGGAAACCTGCAACATTTTCCTATTAACAGCTGGTGGCTCTTTTATATGAACTTTCCCTCAGACAGGACATCACATACCACGGTCTTTGATATATCAATCGTGGGGTACTGGTTGAGACTGCCCCCCAAAAAGGTCTACCGAATATGGTTTCGATCCTGTGAATTTTAATACATCCTCTGTAATACCTTGTTTTAACGGGGGGGGGGGGGGGGGGTCATAGCCCAGTGGTAAAGCGTTCGCTCGATACGCGGTCGGTCTAGGATCGATCCCCGTCGGTGGACACTGGGCTATTTCTCATTCCAGCCAGTGCTCCACAACTGGTGTAATAAAGGCCATGGTATGTACTATCCTGTCTGTTTGTTTTACGGGGGGGTGAGGTGGTATTGCCATGTGGGTTTTTTTTTCAAAGAGACTTTCTTCACTGCCATACCTCTCCCTTAACCTGGATCCGCCCTTGATTCTACCGTGAAATGAATACTACAGATACCTGATTCGTTTCACCAACCAGATATTGCTGGAAAAAAAGTGTTCACATGTATTCGTTTCAATAAACAAAAAGGGTAGTGTTTACTTACACTCCCAGTATAATGTTAAATCAATGGCTTTTATGCTTTAAGTGTACGTTAAATTTGATCTATGTTTTAGTGTTTGACAAGAAACCCGCTGCTTTCTAATTGTTTTTTTATTGGTAACAATGGACGTTGTATGCACGCTTTTTCAAGTAAACGTCGGATCGTAATACATTGCGCTTGTGTGTGTATGTTTGTGAGTGTGTGTGTGTGTGTGTGTGTATGTGTGTGTGGTGTGTGTGTGTGTGTGTGTGTGTGAGTGTGTGGTGTGTATGTGAGTGTGGTGTATGTGTGGTGTGTTTTTGTGGTGTATGCGGGTGCTATACGTGTGTGTGGGGATGTTTTGTTTGTGTATGTGTTTTGTGTATGTTGTATGTCTATGTGTGTGTGCGTTTTGTGTGTGTATATGTGTTTTGTGTGTGTGTGTGTGTATTTTGTGTGGTGTATGAGTGTGAGTGTGTACATGTGTGTGATTGTGTGTGCGTGCGTGTGTGTGTTTATATGTGTTTTGTGTGTGTGTGTATTTTGTGTGGTGTGTGAGTGTGAGTGTGTGCATGTGTGTGATTGTGTGTGTGCGTGTGTGTGTTTATATGTGTTTTGTGTGTGTGTGTGTGTGTGTGGTGTGTGTGTGGTGTGTACATGAGTGTGAGTGTGTGTGCATGTGTGTTTATATGTGTTTTGTGTGTGTGCGTATTTTGTGTGGGTGTGTGTGTGAGTGTGTACATGTGTGTGATTGTGTGTGCATGTGTGTGTGTTTATATGTGTTTTGTGTGTGTGTGTGTATTTTGTGTGGTGTGTGAGTGTGAGTGTGTACATGTGTGTGATTGTGTGTGCATGCGTGTGTGTGTTTATATGTGTTTTGTGTGTGTGTGTGTGTATTTTGTGTGGTGTGTGAGTGTGAGTGTGTACATGTGTGTGATTGTGTGTGCGTGCGTGTGTGTGTGTGTGTATTTTGTCTGGTGTGTGAGTGTGAGTGTGTACATGTGTGTGATTGTGTGTGCGTGCGTGTGTGTGTGTGTGTGTATTTTGTGTGGTGTGTGAGTGTGAGTGTGTACATGTGTGTGATTGTGTGTGCGTGCGTGTGTGTGTGTGTGTGTATTTTGTGTGATGTGTGAGTGTGAGTGTGTACATGTGTGTGATTGTGTGTGCGTGCGTGTGTGTGTGCGTATTTTGTGTGGTGTGTGCGTGTGAGTGTGTACATGTGTGTGATTGTGTGTGCGTGCGTGTGTGTGTGTGTATTTTGTGTGGTGTGTGAGTGTGAGTGTGTACATGTGTGTGATTGTGTGTGCGTGCGTGTGTGTGTGTGTGTATTTTGTGTGGTGTGTGAGTGTGAGTGTGTACATGTGTGTGATTGTGTGTGCGTGCGTGTGTGTGTGTATTTTGTGTGGTGTGTGAGTGTGTACATGTGTGTGATTGTGTGTGCGTGTGTGTGTGTGTGTGTATTTTGTGTGGTGTGTGAGTGTGAGTGTGTACATGTGTGTGATTGTGTGTGCGTGCGTGTGTGTGTGTGTGTATTTTGTGTGGTGTGTGAGTGTGAGTGTGTACATGTGTGTGATTGTGTTTGCGTGCGTGTGTGTGTGTATTTTGTGTGGTGTGTGAGTGTGAGTGTGTACATGTGTGTGATTGTGTGTGCGTGCTTGTATTTTGTGTGGTGTGTGAGTGTGAGTGTGTACATGTGTGTGTGTATATGTGTGTGTTTATATTTATCACGACTGGTTTGTTTGCTTACTTGCATGTTTTCGTACTTGTTTGAGATTATATATCAGTTTTGCAAATCTTACAAACGTGCACTACCCTTACAGAGGTACACTACGTCGAACAGGCATACAGCACCCTTACAGAGGTACACTACGTCGCACAGGCATACAGCACCCTTACAGAGGTACACTACGTCGCACAGGCATACAGCACCCTTACAGAGGTACACTACGTCGCACAGGCATACAGCACCCTTACAGAGGTACACTACGTCGCACAGGCACACAGCACCCTTACAGAGGTACACTACCTCGAACATGTATACAGCACCCTTACAGAGGTACTCTACCTCGTATAGGCATACATCACCGTTACAGAGGTATACTACCTCGTATAGGCATACAGCACCCTTACAGAGGTACACTACCTCGTACAGGCATACAGCACCCCCACAGAGGTACACTACCTCGTGCAGGCATACAGCACCCTCACAGAGGTACACTACCTCGTACAGGCATACAGCACCCTAAAGACTTCAACCACCAATGTCTACACATATTCGCCGCCATTACACACATAAACCACTCCTACAGACGTACACCACTCCTACAGACGTACACCAACACGACTCTTACAGACGAACACCAAAACCAAACCTACAGACGTACCCCAACACCAAACCTACAGATGTACACCAACACCACTCCTACAGACGTACCCCAACACCAAACACAAAAGAGTATACATGTGCGACCCCTACAGACGTACAACACCCTTTTAGATAGATATGCACCACCTTTACAGATGTACAACACCCATGCTCCCTATAGACATACAACACACATACAGACATACAACACACATACAGACATACAACACACATACAGACATACAACACCGATACAGACATACAACACCGATACAGACATACAACACACATACAGACATACAACACCGATACAGACATACAACACACATACAGACATACAACACCGATACAGACATACAATACCCTTACAAGATCCCAATAAAAGACATATTGTAACTTACCGAGGCGGGGTATCTCTGAACGTTGTAGTCTATCTTGTTTCCTTCGAAGGTCTGGGGGTGGACCGATTTCTCGCTGTTGTTGTTCACACAGAGTAGTCTCCCCAGCTTCTCCAGAAACAAGGAGCGGATCCACCGCGGCACGGGTCTGCCGTGCTGACCCTTGAAGTGGAAGTTGAGGACCACCACCGTCAACACCGTGGAAAACGTCACCAGCATCATCGACAAAACGAAATACAGACCTGAAATAGTATATCAAAAAATGGTGTAATGACAGCGCTATAATTGCTGCGTTTCGAACAAGACTAATCTTGGGCGGGACGTAGCCCAGTGGTAAAGCGTTTGCTTGATGCGCAGTCGGTCTAGGATCTATCCCCGTCGATGGACCCATTGGGCTACTTCTAGTTCCAGCCAGTGCTCCACAACGTGTAACAAAGGCCGTGGTATGTATTACCCTGTCTGTGGGATGGTGCATATAAAAGAGCCCTTGCTGCTAATCGAAAAGAAGTGGCAACAGCGGGTTTCTTCTCTCAATATCTGTGTGGTCCTTAACCATATGTCTGACGCCATATAACCGTTAATAAAATGTGTTGAGTGCGTCGTTAAATTAAATATTTCCTTCTATACCAAACTGGTATGTTTTGTGGTTACTAGTATATTAATCTCTATAGGAAGGAAATGTTTTATTTAACGACGCACTTAACACATTTTATTTACGGTTATATGGCGTCAGACATATGGTTAAGGACCACACAGATTGAGAGAGGAAACCCGCTATTACCACTTTATGGGCCACTCTTTTCGATTAGCAGCAATGGATCTTTTTATGCTGAGAGAATTTATAGATGTTGTAGATTATATATCTAGAAATACATTTGTCATCACTGGATCAATAAATTAAATATATATATATATATATATATATATATATATATATATATATATATATATATATATATATATATATATATATTATATTTCAAGTTACCTTTAGACAAAAATCCCTTAATAAACACTAAATGTTGAAGCTAATGTATTGATTGTTCTGAATTTGTTATTAACAAATAGCACAATATATGATCTTTCTGTTTCTAGTTGGGTGTTACCAAACCTAGTAAAGAGCGAGAAAACACACTTTTAAACTCGGGTTTAGGGTTTATCCAACCGTGTTCCGAGGTATTGTCGTTGGAAATTGCTATGGCAGGCTGCCACAAACCTTGTGAACAGCCTTGGACTTTGAAATGATTGAACATGCATGGTCAGAGAAAGCTGTTGTAGTGCACATCTGCCAGTTCTTCCGTCCAAGACAGGACGTGGACATTTGCTCCACTATTAAGACTAGATCTGGACTACAACCCTACAGAATATCAAACCTACCTATGTACGGACTCCAGGGACTACAACTATACATAATCCCAGGGCACAATATTTCACGGGAACCGCCGTTCTGTTCGCGTGTAGGTTACGCAAAATTAAATTTACGCGAACCGCAAATCGGTTACGTCATGACCTGTAAACGTTCAGAAATTAAAACTTGCAAACTTCACGATTACAGGAAGTTTATTCATGCAGACATACTACTGGTATTCCGACAAATGTTTTAGACTGATTTTTAGATAATTGATGCGCAGCAAACCAGTAAACAACGTTATATTGCAACAGTTGTAACTTGCGACCAGTCTACAGTTTTAAAACATTTTTAAAGAAATGTGCTCGGACCGCTTGGGACGGCTAAATTTTCTGCTGCTGTTTTATCTCTAAAGGAATATATGTAGACATACTATTGGATTGGCTATAATTTTACATATGTTAAAAACAGTTTTAACGTAAACAGGAATCCAAAGTATATAAGTACCATCGATGAAGTGAAAGTAGCATAGCCACCGCAAATCGCAAAAAGGAATCCCTACAAATGAGTATTTATCTATTTCAAAGGCGCATGTGCGTAATTCAAAAACAAAATCCGGGAATAGGTCGAGGATGTCTGTAATTGTTCTATAAAATAGACCTCTTAAAATTGACCGAAAAAAGATGTTCAAAAATGCATCTACAAGCGTCCTGAGTTTCAAAGTTTTCACAGGGGGAGGCGCCCCGAATGCCCCCCGCTCGGGCACGCCTTTGGCATGCGTAATTCTAAGAATATTTCTGGCTACGTCCCTGTATTTTGTTTCAGTAATGGGGCTAATATTCAGTTCTTTTATAATATTGTTAACTTTAGCAAGCATTAAAGACATTTTTTTTTTTTTTTTGTAAAATGTTTTCTTTTGTATTTGTTTTAACTTTATGTTTCAGCTAAAAACTATGTATTTAAAATATAATTTCAACGTAATTTTGAGGTATCCGATCAGATAACCCATCGGTTACGCAAATATAATTCACGTAACCGAACAATTGGTTACCTAGGTAAAAACCACGTGAACCGACTTCCGGTTACCTCAGATTTCGAAATATTGTCCCCTGTAATCCCCATGTACGGATTCTATGGATCACTACCCTACAGAATATCAAACCTACCTATTTATTGGTTCCACGGACTACAGCCCTACATAATCTTCAGGTACTACAACCCTACAGAATCTCATAACTACCTATGTACAACCCTACAGAATCTCGAAGGACTACAACCCTACAGAATCTCCAAGGAGTAGAACCATACAGTATCTGAAACCTACCTATGTAGGGGAAATTCTCCGAGGTGGGAGGCAGGGTCTCGGACACGACGAGGAGGAAGACAGCGAGAGACAGCAACACAGTGATCTCGAGGGAGATCTTCTCCCCGGAGTCCGGCGGCAGCAGGAATCCCAGAAGCGACACGGACGTGATCAGGATGCAGGGAAACAGCAGGTTGAGTACGTAGAACAGCGACTTGCGCTTTATCGTCACGTAGAACGTCACGTCCGGGTACGGCTCCGGGCAGCAGGAGTACACTAGGACGTGACGCACCACGGGAATCCCCACCAGCTCCCACTCGCCGTTCAAGAGGAACGTCGACGTGTCGCCCGCCGCCGACTGGTTTGTGGCGTCCAGCTGGAAGCCGTGGTAGGCCCAGGAACCGAACGGGAGGTGACACACCTGGGTGTCGAAGGGGAAGTACGTGACGTCCACCTTGCACAGGCTGTTGATGATGGTGGGGAAGTTGTACGAGACGTGGCCGGTGTGGGAGATGCTCACTCGGTAATCTTTGTATCCTGAAATCCCGTCGCCAGCACTGATTTCCACCCAGAAAACAAAATGAGAAATTATGATAATGCCAAAGCAATAAGAAAACAGGTTTAACGGTATAACTTCTAAATACTTTATTTTTCACTAATGGTATGGAAGGTTGGGGTACGTTGATGATAGTAGTTTGGTGATGATGGATGGCTTGCTGCGTCTCTCATAGTTCGGGAATACTCAAGAACACAAATATTTTTTTTAAATTATAAACCACTCACTATTTCTCTTTCATTTTATCTCTGTCTCTTTCTGTCTCTCTCACTTTATCTCTCAATCTCACTCTGTCTGTCTGTCTCTGTCTCTCTCTCTGTGTCTGTCTCTCTCTCTCTCTCTCTCTCTCTCTCTCTCTCTCTCTCTCTCTCTCTCTCTCTCTCTCTCCCTCTCTCTCTCTCTCCCACTCTCTCTCTCTCGCTTAATCCCTGTCTCTCTCTCTCTCTCACTCTCTCTCTCCCACTCTCTCTCTCTCTCTCTTAATCCCCCTCTCTCTTAATCCCTGTCTCTGTCTCTCTCTCTCTCTCTCTCTCTCTCTCTCTCTCTCTCTCTCTCTCTCTCTCTCTCTCTCTCTCTCTCTCTCTCTCTCTCTCTCTCTCTCAAACACGTTTAACAGATTTTTAACCTTTTTTACCAGCTTTTAAACCATGTAGACGAGCTAAATTCTTATTACTTTCCCTTTTTGTTGACTACATCTTTAAAGGGACATTCCTGAGTTTGCTGCAATGTTTAAAATGTTATCGACTGACAGAGCATTTTTAACGATTTTTCTGCATAAAATATTAGCGGCAGTATATTAAACGTGTTTCTGATCGTTCTAATATTTGTACTAGGTTAACTTTCATTTTAGTTCCTAAAATATTAATTGAAGACAAAATCCAGTTTGGGCTTCTTACAAATATTAAGACAACCAGAAACTCATTGAATATATAGACCCTGATATTCTAAACAAAAACATATATTTAATATGTAAGTTTAATCGAAGAAATATTTTATGTGTCGGAAACATCTTACAATGCAGCAAACTCAGGAATGTCCCTTTAATAATTTAAATACACTTTCCATTACGCTCTTGTCGGCAGGTGTACTGTATGCTGAGTCTAAAGCACATAACCTTTCTGAACTTACTTGTCGTACAGGGTAATATCAGGAACCCACACCATATCGTACGGAACAATCACATTGTCGATTCCTCCATATGATGACGCATTCCACTGCAGCTGACAGTCGAACCAATTCTGGAACAGAGAAAGTTTGTTTTGTTTAACGACACCACTAGAGCACATTGATTTTTTATCTTATCATCGGCTATTGAACGTCAAACATATGGTCATTCAGACACTGTTTTTTTTAGAGGAAACCCGCTGTCGCCACATAGGCTACTCTTTTACGACAGGCAGCAAGGGATCTTTTATTTGCGCTTCCCACAGGCAGGATAGCACAAACCATGGCCTTTGTTGAACTAGTTATGAATCACTGGTCGGTGCAAGTGGTTTACACTTACCCATTGAGCCTTGCGGAGCACTCACTCAGGGTTTGGAGTCGGTATCTGGATTAAAAATCCCATGCCTCGACTGGGATTCGAACCCAGTACCTACCAACCTGTAGACAGATGACCTAACCACGACGCCACCGAGGCCGGTTGGAACAGAGAATACAACATGAGTACATCGGCGTACGGGCTCTGAACTCCAATTTGTTGTTGTGGTTTTGGAGGGTTTTGTGGATGGGATTTGTTTTGTTGTTTTTGTTTGTTTGTTTGTTTGTTTGTTTGTTTGCTGTTGTTGTTGTTTGGGGATTATTTTTATTTTTTTTTGGGGGGGGGGGGGGGGGGGGGGGGGGGGCTGGGGTTTTCCCGAATTAAACAAAAATGCCCGAATCTGGATACCAACATAATTATATTCATAATATTAGTATTACTGCTAAACAGCTATATCACTACGCATTTTAACATGGATTACAACTAATTTTGAAGGCAGAATGATGGAAATATATAGCGAAAAGGTCTCAGGTCAGCATATTTTACCAGGAAGCTCTATCATTTTAGCCCGAATTTGAGGATTTGCTCCAGCACATGGGGAGGGGGGGGGGGGGGGGGGGGGGGGCAGTTACACTCACACGCCCCCAGTCTCGTACGGTTATGCACGAGTCGCCGCCACAGTAGGTTTTAATGCGTTCTAACAGAATAAATGAATGCATGAATTAATTAATTAATTAACTAATTAGTGACAAAATATCCTTAAGTCAACAATAGGCTTTAATGTGTTCTAATGGAATGAATAAATGAAATAATTAATGAATGAAGGAATGAATGAAGGAATGAATAAAAGAATGAATGAAGGAATGAAAAATTAATTAATTAGTTGAAGAGTGAATGAATAATGAATGAATGAATGACACGCCAGCAATAAAAAAAAAACCCACAGCTTTCGGGTGTCAAACAAAGGTAATTAAGTATTAGTATATGAAAAATATTAGGCCTACTTACACTAAAATACAAATTCTATAATAATTATGTAAAAAAAACCATTTGAACGCATGCCTAAGATGTCAGTGCATCGGCCCTGGTGAATTGTTGGGCGGGGTAGTTGGGGGGGGGGGGGGGGAGAAGTACTAGTCAATACAGAAGACATAGGGCCTGCGACTTTAAGTTACGAGAATTGCCGAGAACGTTTCCATGAATACTTCAACAATCCTTTAAAGTGACGTCAACAATGCTTTCGTTTTATATTATGCTAATACATGTACATGTCAAAGCGATACTACGTTTATAAGCATATTTATTTTAACTTTATATAAATATATACTATCTGTTCATGGCTCTAATACTACCTAATGACGTCTGCGAACTACTCTGCTGTTCTGTTGTATCATTTTCTTCACATGTTGAGAGAATATCTCAATAGAGGTAAGTGTTTGAATATCTCAATAGAGGTAAGTGTTTGAATATCTCAATAGAGTTAAGTGTTTGAATATCCCAACAGAGGTAAGTGTTTGAATATCTCAATAGAGTTAAGTGTTTGAATATTTCAACAGAGGTAAGTGTTTGAATATCTCAACAGAGGTAAGTGTTTGAATATCTCAATAGAGGTAAGTGTTTGAATATCTCAATAGAGGTAAGTGTTTGATTGTTCGTTTGTTCATCAGGTCCGATGCAGTATGAGGTGAGGTGCGTAGGCATTGGCCTAGCCAGGGTTATATATTTGGAAGAGGCACCCACACATGGGGTGACAGGCATACATAAAATATGTTGGTGGGGAAGAGGCGTGATTGGGCGCGGGGAAGGGGGGGGGGGGGGGGCGCATGGCTCCTATGCATATTAAGAAAGACTACAAGAAAGGTTAGCGAGGTTAATTCAGTTCAGTTCATTAACTGTGTCAATTCAGTTTTTATTTCATCAATTTAACCGTAAGACCTGCTCCCGAAGGACTGCCAGCGTGGATCCAAGAGCGGGGTTTTGGAGGTGCATCGACCCCAACCCCCTGAAATTCGACGTTCCCCGAAATATCAAGTGTTTAGCAGATGAATATAAGGCATTTATTGGTTTTAGCGGTGAATATGTTTCCAATGGTCAGCTTGATATTTCTGTGGAAGATTTAACCACATATTTAATACATGTTAGTGTACTTTTGAATACTGTAGGTGCCATTTTTAAATGTCGCGCTCCTGCCTAAAAACAACCCATTCAGTTGCCCCTGCCAGTTACCACCACACATAGCCCCCTGCTCAGTTTTACTCTGGATCCGTCACTGGTGAGTATGACGAAAGCCTAAGTAGTCTCCGGTACCCTTATGTAATAATTAAGTCAATGCAGACATATCTTAAAGGCGTATTCGCAAATATTAAATAAACTGATTTGTAAACGTGTATATGAAATTGAGAATGTACCCTTATCTAATAATTAAGTCAATGCAGAGATATCTTAAAAGCGTATTCGCAAATATTAAATAAACTGATTTGCAAACGTGAATATAAAATTGCGAATGTACCGTTATCCCATAATTAAGTCAATGCAGATAAATCTTAAAAGCGTATTCGTAAATATTAAATAAACTTATTTGTAAACGTGTATATGAAGAGAATGTACCCGTATCTCATAATTAAGTCAATGCATTGAAATCTTAAAAGCGTATTCGTAAATATTAAATAAACAGATTTGTAAACGTGTATATGAAATTGAGTTTGTCTTTATGTTCTTGCTACCAACTGCACTGCAATGCATATGCTACAGCAATATTATGTAAAAGCTGTGCATTACGTCATGCGTTGAATAGGGTACGATAATAAACAGCAGCCGGTGTTTCGTCCTTTATTGTAATAATAGTGCCTTGTTTACTCGCATGTAGAAAATCGAATCATGCACGCATGAATTCGTTTTAGTTAAACAGGTGACATTTATGTATCTGCATGGATATTAAATATAGTTAGATAATACTTTTGTTTATTTCGTACGTAAAAGCGTCAAGAATGAAGGACACGCATTTATGACGCGCTTACTAAGAACGATTAATAAGAACTTTTATAGGGTAACGACCTATTTGATGCCATCTTTGTTGTGTGCTATAAACTGTTAACGATTATGAACAATGTGCAAGTGAGCTGGTAATCTATCAAACTGTCAAACACCAAACATTCTAAATGACTGAGTCGCGCAGTCCTCATTTTCTAGGTTACATACCACCATTCGCATTTCATACATTTAAAAAAAAAATGTTTTTGTTTAACGACACCACTAGAGCACATTGATTAATTTAAAATCATCTGCTATTGGATGTCAAATATTTGGTAATTCTGACTCGTAGTAATCAGAGAAAACCCGCTACATTTTTCCTAATGCAGAAAGGGATCTTTTATATACATTTTCCCACAGACAGAACAGCACATGCCACGGCCTTTGACCAGTTGTGGTGCACTGGTTGGAATGAGAAAAAAACCAATCAGTTGAATGGATCCACCGTGGTGGTTCGATCCTGCGGCGCAAGCACCTCAGGCGAGTGGTCATCCGATTGAGCTAAATTCCGCCCGCTCTACCTCACCACCCACCCCACCCCACCTCACCCCCCGTGCACTCATTTTACTGCATTTACTGTCAGATTGAATTCGTGAGTGGGGGATGGGGGTGGGAACTGTGTATTAAAGTATCGAGAGAAATGTGTGATCGCCATTTCATTGAGTACCATTTTGTATTTGGTAAATTAACGTAAACATTCGGTATAGCCTATAGGCTGATCACAAAACTTTAGAGTTACCCACCTTTCGACAGCACCGTCTCAATTTACTCTTTTATAAGCAGCCACATACCACTTGCACTGTTAGAGAATTGTGGGGAAGAGTGTAGCCCTATGGTCAAGCGCTTGCCTGAAGCACGGTCGGTCTAGGATCGATCCCCGTCGATTGGCCAATTGGGCTATTTTTCGTTCCAATCAGTGCACCACAACTGGTATATCAAAGACTGTGGTATGTGCTATCCTGTCTGTTAGATGGTGCATATAAAATATCCCTTGTTACTAAAGGAAAAATATTGCGGGTTTCCTCTCTAAGACCATATCAGACTTACCAAGTGTTTGACATTCAATAGATGACGATTAATAAATCAGTGGGCTCTAGTGGTGTGGTTAAACAAAACATACATTAACTTTAATTAGTGCATTGTATTTAGTCATAAAAATTGTAAAGAGCTCATACCACTGGGCCATTTATCTTTTTTACAAATGTCAACAAATTGTAATGATAAAAGAAAAAAGATCTGGAAAGGCCTAACTGTCTAATGAAATAAAGAAAGGAATGTTTTATTTCACGACGCACTCAACACATTGTACCGGCCTCGGTGGCGTCGTGGCAGGCCATCGGTCTACAGGCTGGTAGGTACTGGGTTCGGATCCCAGTCGAGGCATGGGATTTTTAATTCAGATACCGACTCCAAACCCTGAGTGAGTGCTCCGCAAGGCTCAATGGGTAGGTGTAAACCACTTGCACCGACCAGTGATCCATAACTGGTTCAACAAAGGCCATGGTTTGTGCTATCCTGCCTGTGGGAAGCGCAAATAAAAGATCCCTTGCTGCCTGTCGTAAAAGAGTAGCCTATGTGGCGACAGCGGGTTTCCTCTCCAAATCTGTGTGGTCCTTAACCATATGTCTGACGCCATATAACCGTAAATAAAATGTGTTGAGTGCGTCGTTAAATAAAACATTTCTTTCTTTCTTTCAACACATTGTATTTTACGGTTATATGGCGTCAGACATATCGTTAAGGACCACACAGATATTGAGAGAGGAAATCCGCTGTTGCCACTTCTACTCTTTTCGATTAGCAGCAAGGGATCTTTTATAAGCACCATCCCACAGACAGGGTAGTACATACCACGGCCTTTGTTACACCAGTTGTGTAGCACTGGCTGGTACGAGAAATAGCCCAATGGGGCCACCGACGGGGATCGATCCTAAACCGACCGCTACGTCCCGCCACTATTTAACGAAGACAAAGTTTATCTCGTAACGACACGAGAAATGGTAGTGTGATACCTCTACAGATATTCGCACATCAGCAACAGTGTTTGAACACCAGACAAGCTGCCGCGACATTGATAAATAAAATGTTCCAAGTCAAATATGTACAGAAGAGATTATATTTTTCAGCGGTGTCACGATGTTAAAACCGTATATTGATTTCGGTTTATCAGAAGGGAAATTAAGGTAGTCTAATTAATATTAGCAGTCACGCTGTTCGTTTTTCTTTTATCGACTTACCAAGGTTTGATATCCAATAGCCGATGTATTTTCCGTGCTGTGGTGTCGTTAAACATTCATTTTATTTCAGCTTATGTTCGTGCTTATAATCCAATTAAGGTTCAAGCACGCTGTCCTAGGCATACACATCAGCTATCTGGGCTGTCTGTCCAGGACAGATGGTTAGTTGTTAGTCGTTAGAGAAGAACGTGTATTGGTCTTACCCATTGAGTCGTTAAAACTCGCTATGGTTGGAAGCCGGTACCGGGCTGCGAACCCAGTACCTACCAGCCTTATGTCACGTGGTTTAACCACGACACCACCGACCGAGGTCGGTAGTCTAGGGTTTTTTTCATTTTATTTCAATTTATTTTCGTGCTTATATCCAATTAAGGTTCAAGCAGCTTAGCTCGCTGTCCTGGGCACACACCTCAGCCATCTGTGCCCCTCCGTCCAGGATAGGAAAATGATTTGGGTGGGTGGAAGAGGGGACCGCTCGCGCTGGCAAGTGTAAGGGAGCACCAGCAGCCTAGCCCGAGTTCTCTGACTGACGTGCTGGGGTGTTGTTAAACATTCATTCATTCATTCATTCATTCATTCTTTCTTTCTTTCATTTATGCATGCATGCATTCATTCATTCATTCTAACCGTAAATAAAATGTGTTAGAGTGCGTCGTTAAATAAAGCATTTCTTTCTTTCATTCATTCATTCATTCTGACTGTGAGTGTTAATAATTGTCCAAATGTCCGTCTAGCTCTGTTACAGTCAGAGTATTCGGGCCACAGCAGCCCGACCGGTATCGCGTCCATTCATTTCCTTTCAACTTATGTTCGTGCTTATATCCAATTATGGTTCAAGCACGCTGTCCTGGGCACACATCTCAATTATCTGGGCTGTCTATCCAGGACAGTGCGTTAGTTGTTAGTTGTTAGTTGGTAAGTGAGAGAGAAGAGGGTGTAGTGGTCTTACATCTATCCATTGAGTCGTTAAAACTCGCTCTAGGTGGGAGCCAGTACTGGGCTGCGAACCCAGCATCAACCACCCTGATGTCCGACGGCTTTATCACGACACCGCCGACCGAGGCCGGTCCGGAATCACTTGGAACTTGGAAAAATGTTTAACGTGCACATTCAGAGCAAGCTGTTGTAGCGCACGCCTGTCCTGGGCACAAGTACCGGCCTTGTCACGGAACATGCTCTTAAATTTGTTTCGCCTGTGGCGATTTTAATTGTGTTAGAGGGCCGTGTGCAGTTTATTGCCCGTAGCCCAGATGGGCAACTTGTTACGTAAGACTTCTGCGCGACCGTCCTCGATCGGTACGCCTAATACACACCCTCAGCCAGGTGCGGAGGCCATGTGGCTAGTAGTTACGTAATATCTCCGGTAGTGCTGTTTATGGCCAGGAGATTGCTCGCGGTTGGCGACAGCCAGACTGACGATCAGAGAGAAATATACCTACTCTAGTAGATGTAGAATATGAGATGATACGTGAGGTACCGCCTTGTACCCCCAGGCAAAATCCTGATTTACAATAAATAGCTAGTGTTTTAGAGATATCGAGGAGAACGAATTAGGAAGGCTCCAGGGGATCACGGACGTCGTCCACTGAACGAAATATATTAGTTCAGACGGGACTTTGGTAATTATATATTTTCTGCTCTGTGTATAACCTTGATGTGATTGATGTGACTTTAAATATTTTGATACTGTATTATACCAATATTCTTTAGACAATGTCTTCGGTCATCTGACGAAGTAAATCGTAGACTTTTTGTTCTAACATTATACGAGTATTTGGTAATATAAAGCTTAGCCAGTCATCCTAGACGACCTAGGTACACTGTAGGTTATTGTCTTTATTGTGATCGGTACCAGTATTAATTCTGTGTTACAAGGTTACTGAATGAGTAGTTAGGGGTAATTAAAAATTAACCCGTTAGGAATAGAGCTGTAATTCCTTTATTAATTAAGTTCCCCTGGAAGCGTTCCTAAATTATCACACGTTACTGAACGAGTAGTAAGGGTTAATTAAAAATTAACCAGTTAGGAATGGTGTTGTAATTCCTTTATTAATTAACTTCTCCTGGAAGCGTTTCTCAATTATCACACGTGTGGGTGTGGTGTAACGGTGAAGTGATTCGCATATTGTGTAACTAGACACCTAGAGATTAACTAATTAAGTGATCAGTTCTGGGTTGTTATTATTGCTGTTATTAATGAACTACTACGGCTGTACATTTGTCAGCGTAGATTAATACAGATTCCAAAGTGTATTGTGTTTTTGTTGTGTTTTCTAGAGAACTAACGTGCTATAATAATATATACTTTATATAAGATCGTATTTCTGATCATACCTAGAGACGAGCCATACTAGGGTTTAACAGCCTGTTACAGAGAGATCTAATAGATATACAAGTAGGAGAGACATTTTGATAATCGTGTTTTATTCGGTTACGGGAATTATAGAATCCCCGTGACAGGCCTCAACGGTTCCTCTGTCCAGGACAGGAACCCGGAATCACGCCGTTCATTTCTCTTTTATCGACGGTGTCTGCTGTCGGGTAAATCTCACCTTTCGGTGGGAACCACTTCATACAAGGTGATAATTTGATAGCCAATACCGTGACCTCTCATTGTAATTGTACAATAAATGTGAATTTCCTGTTTGTGATTTAGAAAGAGACAATGGCATTTGTGAAAACAATCTTGATGGAATATCTATGAACCTTGTTAGCAGCATTTCGCTTCGGAGGTGTGTTTTGTAAGCAAGCACTTATCGTTTCGGATTTGGGTTTCTGAACTGTTTAAAACGACCTTCGAATAAAATTGTTTTCATTGTCGGATGAAATTATTCAAGGACAATGGCTGGATAACTGGTATAATAATGTGTGTTGGAGTGCTTTCTGCGATTCAAGATTTCTCTGATATCGATGAACATGTTCACATTCAGCGTGCATCTAAGCGTTCTAACAAAATACTAGTAATTAGACGAATCGTAAGAGAAATAACACTGTGTTGGCTAGTGGGAGTTCAAGGGCATACGCTATTTTTTGGAATATTTAGTATTTTTTTGGTTTTCTATGATAAATGATGAAATCACAATCAAATCAAGTTGGCGTGACTCAAGGTGACCTATAGAGTAATAAAAACGCACGTGCTTTTGCGTTGAGGGAAAAAGTGGTCGACACCGAGTTATTTAAAGCTCTGGTGCCAATTTCACAAAACATTGTAAGACTAGTTTTGCACGTAAACGTAAATCTACGACTAAACCACAATTTTTATTATTATTATTATTATTATAGTACAACAGATATAGTTTAAAATACACATTTCATTTTCTTTTGTCCTTCTGTAATGATGTAATTGTCTGCGTGAAATAGATGCCAAACACATATAAATGTATGACCGGTATAACCACTAGTCGCAGACGTAAACTTACAATGTTTTGTGAAATAGGCCCCACAAAGTGATCTTAGCACTAAGACCACCTTAAGGGCATACGGTAGTTATGCACTTATGGTGGCCTTAGCGCTACGATCGCTTTGTGGAACGGGGCCCTGGGGCCTAATTAACCCTTAAAAGCGCTGACCCTAGTCTCAGCCCTAGAAAAAAAGACATTAAGTTTAGTTAATTTACAAACCTGCAACACATTTGGATACGGTTATAAGAGATTTTAACAACATTTCTTACCAGTCTCATCCAGGCGTTGATTGTCAAAATCTGTTTTGGTTCATTCTGAAAATCAAGAAAGATAATATATTAGCAGGGTTGTATCTGGGCTAAAATAACTGGGGGCGGGCGGAGGGAAGGGGGGCAGTAAAAAAACATAATCAGGGCACAATAATCAAAGCATTTTTCCAGTGGGGGGGGGGGCATTTAAAAAATGGCACTTTACTGTATTCTTCTTGAGACGACTGTTCCCTTACATCACCCCCAGCCCACACCACCCCACCAAACCTCGCTATTAATCAATTTACTCGTATTTAGTCTAAAACAAGCATTCTGAGAGTACTGCTAAAGCAATACATGTCACTTACCGGGCCCAAAAAGTTTTTCATATCTCCTAAATTCAAGGGCCATAACTCTGTGAAAATGAACAGAACATGATAAAGCTATATATACAAAATTTAATCTCAATATTTTCAGGCATTGTATAAAGAAAAAAGGTCGGGAAAACACATTTTTGTATCTCCTAAGTTCAAGGTCCATAACTCTATCAAAAATGGGTAAATGGCCATGAAAGACAAACTAGATCTGTAACAGAACACGATAAACATATACAATAAATTTCAGCTCAATATCTCAAGGTATTGTGAAAAAAAACATCCGGAAAACCATATACATGTCGGACGGACGGACGGTCAGACAGACAGACAGACAGAAGGACGGATATGAAACCTATAGTCTATTCCGGTTAGAGCGGTAGGGGATGACCGGTAGGGGACTAATAACAGGGGTGGCAAAAAATCAGGGCGCAGCATGAGGGTCGTCTCCGGGTAGACAAGATAGGGCATTTTAATTTTTATAAAGGGGTACTTTTTGTGTGCCGGGTTTCTTTTGTGTTTTTGTTGGGTTATTTTTTTTTGTTGGGTTTTTTTTTGTTGTTGGTTTGTTGTTGGTTTGTTTTTTGTTGTTTTTTGGGGGTGCAACTGCTTGTGTTGCTACTTCCGTTACGAACCGCTCTCATTTACAAATCGTTCACACGTATTTTACTCTCGTTTATCGGGGTTTTTTTTTTTTACTTCACTTTACTTTAGTTATATTACAGATGGCATTGTGTACGAAGCACTACACAATTAATTAAAATACGATTATAGAAAAGGTAATAAAAACAACGCATGTTATTGCAATTAAAAAAAAAAGTAAATGAAAGAGTTTTGGTCAATGGTTATTTGTGTTAGAGAGGTCTCTTGAAAGATCAAATATGGGAAGCCATTGTATTTCTCTTTATGTCGCGTCTTCTCAATTGTACCGCACGTTATAATTACAGCCAATGGTATTTACTCTAGCAGCTAGATGCAATATGGCGACGGATATAATATCACTATAATAGCCATTTACCAGAATGGAGATATTTTATTGGCAAATATGCGCTTAATACCTTGTCCACTTTGTACGAGTTAATGGAATCCGCGTTTAATGCAAGAGCCAGTATTAATTAATAATGGGTTCCTTAGGTAAAGGTACATTACTCTCACACAATTTGAAATAACGATTAAAGGCACAGATCCTAGTGTTTGAACACTGTGTTCAGCATATGTTTTACTATCAGAGCCGTTTATGATCACTGAAATCAAACATTACTTATATTTTATTATTTAGATTATCCATTTCCGTAAAACCGAAGTGTTTCTGGTCATCCTGGTGTTTCTAACACCACAAAATGCATTTTTTATATTTTTAAAAACGCACGTGCGTCTGAGAAATGATGGTTATGGAGTCGCGTTTAAGTCTATTTTTAAGGGTATTTCATCGTCACAGACCCTTGTTTCACTCTGTTGTATTCAAATTTGTTACAAGTTTGTAAATTAACCAAACTTAGTCTCCATTTTTACTGGTTGAAACTAGGGTCTAGATAAAAAAATATGTCTTAGTGTTTAAAAACTAGGGTCTGTCCCTTTAAAAATATGCCTTAGTGTTTAAAAACTAGGGTCTGTCCCTTTAAAAATATGCCTTAGTGTTTAAAAACTAGGGTCTGTCCCTTTAAAAGTATGCAGTTTGTTCGGTTGTTAGTTCAAGATTAGGAAAAGATATTTTTAAAATAAACAAACCCTTCGATTCCCTTTTTTGGGCGCATTGGGCTATTTCTCGTTCCAGTAAGTACTCTACAGCTGATATAACAGATCATGGTATGTACTATCCTGTCTGTGGGATGCTGCATATAAGAGGTCCCTTGCTGCTAATCGAAACGAGTAGGCTTTAGCGTGGCGGTAGTGGGTTTCCCTTTTCATTATCTGGTGGTCGCCATATAAATGTATTTAAAACTTAAAATGTGCTTAGTGTCTTGTTTAACAAAACATT
The DNA here is from genome assembly GCF_016097555.1 of Gigantopelta aegis. Taxonomy (NCBI): domain Eukaryota; kingdom Metazoa; phylum Mollusca; class Gastropoda; order Neomphalida; family Peltospiridae; genus Gigantopelta; species Gigantopelta aegis. Next base: position 11,675,612 of record NC_054700.1, on the reverse strand, counting down.
TCGTCCTTCCCTCGAACCTAGACAGAATTCATAGCTTACAGTGGAGGTGTAAGACCGTAATACCGACTTTTCTCTCACTAACATTTCGTCCTTCCCTCGAACCTAGACAGAATTCATAGCTTACAGTGGAGGTGTAAGACCGTAATACCGACTTTTCTCTCACTAACATTTCGTCCTTCCCTCGAACCTAGACAGAATTCATAGCTTACAGTGGAGGTGTAAGACCGTAATACCGACTTTTCTCTCACTAACATTTCGTCCTTCCCTCGAACCAAGACAGAATTCATAGCTTACAGTGGAGGTGTAAGACTGTAATACCGACTTTTCTTTCACTAACATTTCGTCCTTCCCTCGAACCAAGACAGAATTCATAGCTTACAGTGGAGGTGTAAGACCGTAATACCGACTTTTCTCTCACTAACATTTCGTCCTTCCCTCGAACCTAGACAGAATTCATAGCTTACAGTGGAGGTGTAAGACCGTAATACCGACTTTTCTCTCACTAACATTTCGTCCTTCCCTCGAACCAAGACAGAATTCATAGCTTACAGTGGAGGTGTAAGACCGCAATACCGACTTTTCTCTCACTAACATTTCGTCCTTCCCTCGAACCAAGACAGAATTCATAGCTTACAGTGGAGGTGTAAGACCGTAATACCGACTTTTCTTTCACTAACATTTCGTCCTTCCCTCGAACCAAGATAGAATTCATAGCTTACAGTGGAGGTGTAAGACCGTAATACCGACTTTTCTTTCACTAACATTTCGTCCTTCCCTCGAACCAAGACATAATTCATAGCTTATAGTGGAGGTGTAAGACCGTAATACCGACTTTTCTCTCACTAACTGACAACCATTCGTCCGGGGCAGGACATATAGCCCAGTGGTAAAATGCTCGCTTAATGCGCGGTCGGTGTGGGATCAATCCCCGTCGGTGGGTCCATCGGGGTATTTCTCGTTCCAGTCAGTGCACCACGACCGGTATATGAAAGTCCGTGGTATGTGCTATCCTGACTTTGGGATGGTGCATATAAAAGATCCCTTGCTACAAATGGAAAAATGAAGCGGGTTTCCTCTCTTAGACTATATGTCAGAATTACCAAATGTTTCACACACAGTAGCCAATTATTAATATAATCAATGTGCTCTAGTGGTGTCGTTAAACAAACCAAACTTTAATTTTTCAGCCCTGTCCTGATTAGGCATCCCCAAAGCCACCTCGTTGAAATACACAAATCGTTGTTATGAATCATACCTTGTGAGCGGGACATTCGATTACGAAAGCTAACAACGCTGGCGGTTTTATAAGAACGCTCGTCGGGGTATCAAGAGCATGCATATCAGGTTTGAATAATGCAATTAATAAGGATTGTGCGCTTGACATAAATGAAATGTCGTAAAATATTTATGGTCACCAAACACAAAATGTTGAACTGTGCCTGTAATAAATTGTATAACCAGCAACAAAATGGACAATATCCTCTTACGGTTCAAGCACACTGTCATGGGCACACACCTCAGCTATTTGAGCTGTCTGTCCAGGACAGTGGGTTAGTTGTTAGTGTGTTAGTGGTTAGTGAGAAAGAAGACGGTGTAGTGGTCTTACACCTACGCATTGAGTCGTTAAGAACTCACTCTGGGTTGGAGCCGGTACCGGGCTGAGAACCCTGTACTTACCAACCTTTTGTCCGATGGTTTAACCACGACGCCACCGAGGCATACCAGATCGTCGTTACGTTCACATTTATTTGAAAGTGTGTGTTTTTGGAGAGGATGTGTGTGTGTGTGTGTGTGTGTGTGTGTGTGTGTGTATGTGTGCGTGCGTATGTGTATGTGTGCATGTGCGTGCGTATGTGTATGTGTGGTGTATGTGTGTATGAGTGTGTGGACGTGTGTGTGTGTATATGTGTGTGTATGGAGAGGGTGTGGGTGTGTTTGAAGAGAGAGAGAGAGAGAGAGAGAGTGTGTGTGTGTGTGTGTGTGTGTGTGTGTTTGGAGGGTGTGTGTGTTTGGAGAGGGTGTGTCTGTATTTGGAGTGTGTGGGTATATGTTTGGAGAGGGTGTGTGTGTTTTGAGAATGTGTGTGTGTGTGTGTATGTGTGATTGGAGAGGGTGTGTGCGTATTTGAAGAGGTGTGTGTGTGTGTGTGTATGTGTGTGTGTGTGTGTGTTTGGAGAGGGTGTGTGTGTGTGTGTGTAGATGTTGCGTGTTTGGAGAGGGGGTGTGTTTTTGGAGGGGGGGTGTTTGGAGAGGGTGTGTGTGTGTGTGTGTGTGTGTGTGTTTGTAGATGTTGCGTGTGTTTGGAGAGGGTGTGTGTGTGTGTGTGTGTGTGTGTTTTTGGAGAGGGTGTGTGTGTTTGTAGATGTTGCGTGTGTTTGGAGAGGGTGTGTGTTTTTGGAGGGGGGGTGTTTGGAGAGGGTGTGTGTGTGTGTGTGCTTGTAGATGTTGCGTGTGTTTGGAGAGGGTGTGTGTGTGTGTGTGTTTGTAGATGTGTGTGTTTGGAGAGGGTGTGAATGTGTGTTTGTAGATGTTGCGTGTGTTTGGAGAGGGTGTGTGTTTGGAGAGGGTGTGTGTTTTTGGAGGGGGGTGTTTGGAGAGGGGGTGTGTGTGTTTGTAGATGTTGTGTGTGTTTGGAGAGGGTGTGTGTGTTTGGAGAGGGTGTGTGTGTGTGTGTGTGTGTGTGTGTGTGTGTGTGTGTGTGTGTGTGTGTGTTTGGAGTGGGGTGTGTGTTTGGAGAGCTTGGGGGTGTATATTATTTTAAGTTGACTCTTACCAAATCAATGATCTGTCGTATGGATATCCCAACCTTTGTGACGATCGGCTTGTCCTCCCCACACACCGGTCGAATCTCATTGTGGTACTTCGCAAACAGATCGGTGAAAAGCAGGCTCTGATTGGACACTCCCGTCACGCTACCTGCTAAACAAACCGAAAGCAAAAATACTGGTAAGACTATAAATCAGGAAATGTTAGCGAGCATAAAATGTTAGCGAATTTAGCGAGGTCACACAAAAGCTAATATTTCATGACGCTAAATATAAGATATAGTAGACTGTTCCGTTGAACTTTTGTGTGATTGGTTGGTCGATTATTAACTTGAACACAATTGAATGATTACATGTTACTTATTGAACTATAAGTAGTTAGCATGCATATTACTACAGTTTTCTAATAAATTTAAGGGTTGGGGTTTTTTTGTGTAAGCTGCCTAACGTCAAATTATATCCAAAAAAATATTCTTTCAGACACTCCTACAACTTAAGCTCTCTGTTTTTTTAATGTCTCACTAAAGTTTTATGTCGCTATTATGTTTGGTGATTTCACTAAATTTTAAGACCGGTAATATTTTATAATTTACAATATTAGTTTTTAAACAAGCATGTGAACGAAAGGGTCGCAATACTGGTATCTAGATTATGCAGGGTTTTGTATTGTTTTTATTTGTTTCTGGAGGGATCTATTTGTGTTTTATTCGTGTGTGTGTGTGTGTGTGTGTGTGTGTGTGTGCGTGTGTGTGTGCGTGCGTGCGTGTCTGTGTGTTTCTATCTGAGTGTGTGTGTGTGTGTTTATCTAAGTGTGTGTGTGTGTGTGTGTGTGTGTGTGTGTGTGTGTGTGTGTGTGTGTGTGTGTGTGTGTGATTGTCAGTACCAAGTCATACCCATCACGCTGATAAATAAATTATGCAAAATAAAAATTAAAATATAATATAATATTAGTTTTTAAATACTTTTCGAATCAGCCTTCAATAAATCACACCCGTCACGTTTGTATGTAAACTATACAAAATTAAAATATTATATTAGATTTGTTTGGTTTTTGTTTTGTTTTGTTTTTTGTGTATGTGTTGTTTTTATTGTTGTTTTTTGTGTTGTTGTTTGGGGGTTTTTTGGGGGGGGGCTGTTGCTGGGTTGTTGTTTGTGTGTGTGTGTGTGTGTGTGTGTGTGTGTGTGTGTGTGTGTGTGTGTGTGTTTTTGTTCATTTGTTTTGTGTTGTTTTTAAACGTCATACCTGTCATTTGTTTTGTTTGTTGTTTTTAAACGTCATACCTGTCAATGCTAATACATTAATTAATGCAAAATTAAAATATAGTATTATATTTTAGTTTTCAGATAGTTGTGAATACCCGTCAACATGGTAAGTATAAAATTAAAATACAATAGTATGGTTTCGGGGGTCTTTTTAATGTGACAATATTGAACTTCAAAACGTCACAACCATCACGCTAGTAACTGAATAGACAATTTGTTTTATAAATATGTATCAATATTATATCAAGTAAATGTAATACTAGTATTTGCATTATATACTAATACTAATAGTTCTTAAACGTGCTTAATGAGCATAAGGTCACGGATGGATGCACGCACGCATGCATGCACGCACATACACCACGATCCCCATACATGTATATTTAAAAGGAAACTGGAGGAATTCAAGTGGGCAGACATATTGGCCAATGACAGAACTGTCGCCTTGGTATGTAATGTAACTATGATTAAACGATTTTCACCTTAGTATAATGGAATCACTCGACCGTTAACAGTACAGCAAACAAACTCAGTGGTAGTCGCAACAAATGAAAATCACTTTATATTGGTCTCAATATTATGGAAATTAAATTTCCGTGTAAAACTTATTAATTGAAGGAAGCGATGAAATTGACATTATTCAAAGGCTGTGAACCTTGGAATCTACATACGCCGCCATAAAAAAAAATTAATCAAAGTAATCTGGACCTCGTCCCATGAAAGAATCGTAGCTATGGCTGATTGTAGTTGCTTACGGTGTGTTTTACGACTAGTGTTATGTGAGGTTTACATTTGTTTCACATAGCAACCTTACGGTAGCCGTAAATGCCCCTTTAACGATTAAAAGACTATTCGGATGTATTTGTTTGTACTGGACATTCACGAAGAAACTTCGTCAGTCGATTTTCGAAGCGTTAATTGCCGAATCAATAACGCAAGGGAATTATCTTCCATACTTTCGTGCGAAGGTCATATAGCATAAAATACGCTTAATTCTCCTGGAGCTAAAAATATAAAATTAAATATTTAGATTAAAATTTCTTTATTTGGACCGCCCGTCGAGAAATGGGGTTTATTTGTAATATTAGGAATTAGTTGTCATATTCATAATTTTTGGACTCGCTATCTGAATTAAGCCATTCCATTTGGTTTCAACAATATTTATTTCACAAAGAAAATTGATTGGCAAACAGGCCATTGGCCTATATTAATGCCTCTCCCAACATACTTTGTTACATACAATTAATAATATACACATGTATCAACTGACATGTTCTTCAAAGAATTAAAGGGATATTCCTGAGTTTGCTGAACGTTTTTAGATGTTATCGACTAACGTGTATATTAAACGTGTTTGTGGTCGTTCTAATATTTGTACTAGGTTAAATTTCATTTCATTTCCAAAAATATAATGTTTTTCGTACAAACGAAATTATTTGAAGGCAAAACCCAGTTTGGGCTTCTTACAAATATTAAGACGACCAGAAAAACATTGAATTTACAGACACCGATATTCTAAACCAGAAAAAGTAGTTTATATGTAAATCTAATCGTAGAAATATTTTATTAGTCGGAAACGTCTTACAATGCAGCAAACTCGGGGATGTCCGTTTAAAACCAATTACATAATTTGCACCCAATCATAAAAAAACAAGTCTAAAAGACCATGAAATTAGTATACTTGTCCATGCGTACACATACCCACGTACATAAATATACCCGATTTCCTAAGATTACATTACATCAGTGATTCTCGCCCACCGCCCACAGTACAGCAGCCAAACTTGCAAGTGACAATGTGATGTAGGATAAATGGCTTTAAGAATTTAAAACGTGAAGCGTTTTGACAATTCAAAAAAGTTATGAATAGATTCTGCTATACGTAGATTAAGGTCCAGAGAGTAATCATTATTACCATATAGCACTGTATGGAGGTCAAAACCACAATTATAAAAATACATTGTACGAATGTTATGATACAGAGAACAGACAAATAGGAAATGTAACGTATCTCCATATAGATGCCCACAATTACAAATGGAATTATCATAAATATGTCTTGTATATCTATGAGCGTTGAAGTCACTGCATTCTAAACGAAGTCCACAATGAATTATTTGCATTCTAAACGAAGTCTACAATGAATTGTTTGATTTAAGCGTGATCCGAATTCTAAAAAGTTCTTATTTAACCCATTTATCGACGGGAATATACAATTTTTAATTTTTTTTTAAAGATTTTATTTGTCTTATATTTTTATTAATACTATTCCATTCACGAATTACTGAGGGTTAAGACGATTTTCTGTACAATTCTGTTCTAGTGTGAATATATTACAATTGGTCCGCGTTACCGAGTGAGTGATTTCCAGAAACTGTCTGGGGTACCAGAGATGATAAATACTGTAGAGTTATGCCTTTAACTATTTTATAAAAGGTACATATTTTGTGAAATACACGACGTTGGTTTAAAGGACTGAATCTAGTTTCGCTATACATTTTCTCATGTCTTGTTCCTCTAACAGCACCACATATTGTACGAAGGGCGTCCAACTGAAGTGTTTCTAATATATTTACTTGGGCTTCTGTACAATTACCCCAAATATAATCACAATAGTAAAACACTGGCAAAATAAAATATTTATATAATGTTTCCAGAGTTTCCTTTTTAGGCGATACTTTAAACTACGTAGACAATTTATCATTGGGCTAACTTTATAAACAAGCTGTTCTATGTGGCAATGCCACTGGCCGTCCCTTTTGGAATGTAAGACCAAGATGTTTATGATTGTTTACATCAGTTATTTTTGAATCCCCTAAGAATATATTTGGTTGGATCTGCATATGGATCTTTCTAGAAAATGTGATTGATTCTGTTTTTTCTGGTGAAAATTTAACCTGCCAGTTCTCTGCCCAGCTTGATAACAAACTAAGATCCGAGCTTATTGTACGACACCCCACTTGATAATCATCTAAAACTGCATAGAGAGAAGTGTCGTCTGCAAATAATTTAATATTACTCTCAATATTCTCCACTATATCGTTTATATAAACTAGAAATAAAAGTGGCCCTAGCGCTGATCCCTGAGGCACTCCTGCCAAAATAGGCTTATTATCAGATTTAAACCCATTGATCACAGTCGTCTGCATTTTTTTTTTTCCAGGTAACTTCCAAACCACAGTAAAAGTCTTACACTAATTCCTTTAGTCTGTAATTTATATAATAATCCTTTATGCCACACACGATCGAAAGCCGTACTAATATCACAGAATACCGCTTTGACTTCTGTGTCCTCATCCTACGTTTGCAAAATAAAATTATAAAGATCGGTCAATTGATACAATGTACAATTACCAGACGTAAATCCAGATTGCAAATTAGATATATTATTTTCCAAAAAGAAATTGGATACATATTTCGAATATTTTTGATAAGCAACTGCTGAGAGCCACTGGTCTGTAATTATTACACAAGTGAATGCTGCCTTTCTTATGGATTGGAATTATAAACGACTGTTTCCAAATATCAGGAAAAATGGAATACATTAAAGACATATTAAACAATTTTGTTAGTGGTTTGATTAAATGTTTTCCGAAAATGTTAATAATTCTATTACCAATCATATCTGGACCGTTAGCTTTTCTTACATCTAATGACTTCAATATATCTTTTAACACTTCTTCTTTTATTGAAATATCACTTAATTTGTTAATGGCTTTATATTTATCTGGTGCATCTTTATCCGAATTACCAACTCTGGCTTGAGTAATAAAATAATCATTCAATATAGTTTCAATATCTTCCCCCTCTTCATAAACAATTTCACCACATTCGATTGATGGAATCGTATATTCTATTCCATTCCATTTTAGTATAAAGTCAAAATTGTTGCTATTAATTAAATACATTCTGTCCGATGCTCAGACACTGGCCTTGCCAGATACTGGACGTGGAATGGGCGTGCCTGAACCTCTTTTGGATATAGGCATGTTAATAAAGTAACAGTAACAGTCCAAGCATAAAATAAAACAAATATTTCTCATGGACCGTTGAGTTTCATTATAAGGTATGTGTAGACTATATTAGATCCATTTTAACAGAAATGAGTTCGTACCCTTCTTTAAAGAAAATCGCCAAATCATCATCTAGCAGGTGTATGGCCTTTACGTTAGTGTCTTACAACTGCCTCGGACCCATTGTAAATGTTTACCGTGATTTACGACGATAGTAAGATACCGTACGTCGCGTTTTGGAACGGGCTGATGACCGTAGACAAAATTTACGGTCGTGTAGTGCTAAGATCGTTTAGTAAAACGAGCCCCAGGACCAGATTCAAACTAATTAATATGAACGCTTAATAACCGAATACACTTTTTTAATTAATTCCATCACACTGGTAGATTAGTACGTGGAAATAGCGAGACTAAGGACAGGAACATTATATATTCTGCGGAAGTTATGAGTCTAGCATCATGATAACGGACTATTCAATTCTTTATTTAGCTAAAACCATTTCCTTGGTATATGCCAGTATGAGCAAGTAACGTTTAATCATAATTGGGGTCGAAAGTGTGGGATGGTCAGAAATTATAATTGCACCCCTCATGTTGAAAGGCGAATTAATATAAAGGTGCCCATCCTGTATGTTTGAAAACTTAATATTTTAAAATTAATTTTAGAAAATAAGCAAGTTATGATGTAAACATTTCATACTAATCCTGTGCTTTGCCAGCATAATATTTCCATCAACTACATTAATAAAGAAAAAACTTCTTTCAAAGCTATAATGGTAATAGTCCGCCCCAGCCTCCAACAACAATTTGTTGGGGTTTTTTCATTTTGATCTGACTAAGAAGAACAGTAAAACTGTTTTGGAAATAATATATTTTTACTATTTTTGTGTGCAATTTAGAAAACAATGGACTCACAAATAAATAACTTGTAGTTCAAAGTTAAAAGTTTGTTTTATTTAACGACTCCACTAGAGCACATTGATGTGTTAATCATCGGCTATTGGATGTCAAAAATCTGGTAATTTTGACATACCGTCTTAGAGAGGAAATCCGCTACATTTTTTTCCATTAGCAGCATGGGATCTTTTATACGCACCATCCCACAGACAGGATAGCACATACCACGGCCTCTGATACGCCATACCAATCGTGGTGCACTGACTGGAATGAGAAATAGCCCAATGGGCCCACTGACGGGGATAGATCCCAGACCGACCACGTATCAAGCGAACGCTTTACCACTGTGCTAAGTCCTGCTCTCTACCTTATAGTACAAATGCCATAGTAGGAAAACGGCGCTCCCTGTGGGAAGGATTGTAGGTAAACAGATGCTTGAAATAAAAGTGCGTCTGTGTATCATCACGGTGCACTATAGTTCCTAATTGTGACATATGTTGTGGTTCACATATTCACTTCTAGGAATTGGGGAAGAATTAAAACAATATGTTTGTTTAATGGTAAGCCTTCTGGCTGTATTTTGCCCATGTTATTTTGTAATATTGTGCATTGACCTTTTGGGACATGGGTGTATAGCGCAAGAGACAGCCGGGGTGAATCGATTAATGAATCACCTGTTCGGACCAGTACTACAGCCAGATGCGGTCATATAGCAAAAACCTGAGACGGAAATGTTCTCAGTTTTGGAGTGAAAATAAATGCTTACATAATGTATGTTCGCAATGGTGTATGCTGTTAGTGCCAACGAGAACCCGTTCTATTGGCAATCTGCATTTGAAGTTGGGCATTTTAACATGGGTTTCAATGGCAGATGACATCTGTGTAGTGAGACCATAGAGAGATGATGCTCGAAGGTTTAAATAGAGCGCTGGTCTGGTTTTGTTGATAACAACAATGGCCATTAAAGAATCATAGGCAGATAATAACCGTCTGTAAATTATAAATTCTACTCTCACACTGATACCTTTCTGATAACAATTAAACTCTGCAACAATGTCTTCGGATGAAAATAACTGCCAGCATCAATTATTACTTAGAACCCTGAAGCAAATAATTACTATAGTCCTGTTGGGAATAGACTGAGAGATGCCCTGCAACGTAAAAACGTCATAATGTCCATTTGGTTTTCACCAGAGAGATTAAAACAATCGAATACATCAAGTGCAGCACTATTACCGATACATGAGTCATGTTAGTTCAGTGCCAGTTGGTCACCTATGTTAGCACGCTATACATGACCACGAATACCAAACTCAGTGGGTGTTAACTAATACGGCGACAGCCTGCCTTTTTAAAAATAAATGATGAGATGATCCATTTCGTTGCAACAGAGAGATGTTTGATTAAAACCGAATGTATCATGTTCGTCACTGTTATATAGGGCATTTAAGTTCAGTGCCAAATACGGTCATTGATATTAGCACGCAATACATGGATATGTATATCAAAAGTACTGGGTCCAATTTCACAAAGCATCGTAAACCAAGTTTTGCACATAAACCTAAATCTACGACTAAAACTCGATTCTTGGTACTACTAACTCATATAGTTTGAAGAACACATATTTCATTTTTTTTTTCCTTAAAATGCTCCCTCTTCCGTAATGATGTCATTTTCTGTGTGAAATAGATGTCAAACACGTGTAAACGTATGACCGGTATGACTGCTAGTTACAGATGTAAACTTACGATGATTTGTGATGTTTTTAACTGATAAGCTTGTAAGCCTTTTTAAAAATGTATGTAAGATGTATTCAGTGGCGGATCTAAGGCGGAGGGAGGGGCAGTTATTTATTTAGAATATCAGTGTTTGTATATTTAATGTGTTTGACTAGTAATATATATATATATATATATATATATATATATATATATATATATATATAAAAGTAGAACTTGTATATAACAACCATTCAAGGAACCAACAGAAAGTGGTCGTTTTGAACAGGTGGCCTTTATATAGAGGTCCCAAAATATTCTATCAAGATCCTATATGTCACTATAAAATATCATTATTAACTGTTGTAACTGTTGATTTCGTTTTTTAATTCCAATACCCTTAAGAAAAGAAAAACAACACAAAATAATAAAAGTACATGTAATTGTATTTATTAAAACAAAATTTGGTACATTTGCCTCCATATCATTCAACAAATGTTGAGTCACTGATTTAGCACAATTTCATCACCGTTACATTTTTTTCACAACTATTTAGTTTTTATGAAAGACAATGATTTTTCGATTGCTTGGTGCAGCAAGCAACATGTATAGAGGCCACACATTCTTCACTACCCATAGCAGCATCAAGTATTGAAGGAAGGAAATGTTTGAGTGAACGACGCACTCAACACATTGAAGATTTCCCGTGAAACAGTGTAAACTCCTTCAGACGTATTACACGTATTGTGTTGGCGCTAATCCATTAGTACGGTACTTGCATTGGGATTACGTCGCTAACCGCAAACAAAACAATTTTGGTAAACAAAGGTCGCGATTTACCAAAGCCTTAGCGGCTTAACTAAATTCATTAATGTTTGCTGCTTGGTGCGACAGTCAACAAGAGTCATGCCCGGGTGACAGTAGGGACTACCCAGGCACCTTGGTTATAATCGCCTTTGATAATACCGCAACAATGAGATACTGTAATCCATTCTGCTTTCATAGGCTAAACCCAATGACAAGAAAGGAAGGACACGTTTTTAGTCGCGGTGCACTGGCTGGAGCGAGAAATAGCCCAATGGGTCCACCGACGGGGATCGATCCCAGACCGACCGCGCATCAAGCGAACGCTTTACCACTGGGCTACGTCCCGCCCTATAACTTGTAGTACAAATGCCATAGTAAGAAAACGGCGCTCCCAGTGGGAAGACTATAGATAAACAGATGCTTGAAATAAAAGTGCGTCTGTGTATAGAAAGATGATGCCGTTATATAAAGGTGCCCGTTAGACCACGTTCGACTGTATGTATGTATGTATATGTATATGTATATGTATATGTATATGTATATGTATATGTATATGTATATATATATATATGTATGTATGTATGTATGTATATTTATAAACTGATGATTTACCTGATACGCTATTAGGACCAAAAACACATTTAGTATTCAGCCACTGATATTTTATGAATACAAAATGATGTCTTGTTATAGTTTTTAAGAGGTCTATGTTAGTTTTCAGTATCTTAACATTTGCACCAAACTCAGGGCAGTCTCTTTACAGTTGTAAATAACTTGAATATATAATACAGCAATTAATCATCCCAATTGTTATAAGGGATGTTGTCAAAAACAAATCCTGTTTTATCCGGGCAATAAATAAAATCGCATGCACTTAGGTCACTCGGTACACGGCTTGCCTTGGCCGTACCATCCGTGGGGGGGGGGGGGCAGGGGGGGGGGATAGTTGCCCCATGAGAATCTCACTTTTTTTCTTCTTTTTTTTTTACTCCAGAAAATAGCCTACACATCTCAGGGTTTAATTTGTATAGTGTTTCATTTGTTTATAAAAAGTAGTGCCCCGCCAGGATTTTGATCATGGTACGGCCCTGCTTGCCTGAGGTGCTATAATTAAAGGATCGAATCTCCTCGGCATTTTCTCTCATTGTTTTTCCCCGTCCCAACCAGTGCCTGCGGCTGGTGAAACAAACGACGTATTATTTACTGTTCCGTCTGTGGTGGAAAGTTTAAAGTTTTGTTTTGGTTAACGACACAACTAGAGCAGATTAATTAATTAATTAACATCAAACATTTGGTCATTCTGATTCGTAGTTATCAGAAGAAACCCGCTACATTTATTTTCATTAGCATCAAGGGATCTTTTATATGCACTTTCTCACAGACTGGAAAGCACATATTATTACGGCCTTTGACCAGTCGTGGTCACTGGTTGGAACGAGAAAAACCCAATCAGTTGATTGGATCGAATGACTTTTGTGGAAGTCATATAAAATATGTCCTGCTGCTAATTTGAAAAATGTAACGAGTTTCATCCGACTACGTGTCATAATAACCAAATGTTTGACATCTAATATACTACGGTTAATAAATACTATGGTTAATAAATCAATGTGCTATTTGTGGTTTTGTTAAACAAAACAAACTTCAGCTTAATATACTAAAATTGTCGCCTATGGGATATGCGGTCGAATTTCATAGCCATCATACAGGATCCTAGCTTATCAATATTGCAGAACTTTGGAGATGATTGATGGCTGAATGGAACTCCCAAAGGATCCACGTTTTACACTAAATATGTATTTCGTTCTTGTCCTATGCCACAGCATTAATGTTACTTTGGATTTTTGGTGCAAACCAAATAAAAACCTTGTCCTAAAGGGACTATATTGAGTTTGCTGCCATTGTGCATAAGGTGTTTGTAACAGTATGTTTAACAACTGAAATTACATATTTAATACATGTTCTTTGTTTAGAACGCCAGGGTCTGTATATCCAGTGTGTTTCTGATCGTTCTATTGTTTTTAGTAGTCCAAACTTCCTCTTACTCCCATAAGCGTACGAGACGGGGGTTGGGGGGGGGGGGGGGGGGGGGGCAAACCTCAAATTTGGGACAAAATTATTCAGCTAACCTGAGACCTTTTTTTACCATTTATTTCCACCATTCTACACTCAAAATTGGTTGTAAAAGAAAAAAATGCGTAGTGATTGTTTTACAGCCTTATATAGCTGTTTGGTAGTAATGCTAATATGAATAAATGTTGTTATCCGGATTCGGGCATTTTCTTTTAATTCGGGCAAAAGCCCCCTCCCCCCCCCCCCCCCCCCCCCCCCCCCCTTACAAAAATGGGAGCCTGTACGTCTATACTTACTTCCCAATCAGGGCCGTAGCTAGCATAAGAGCACCAGAATTATTTTTTCGGAAAGCATTACAGAAACTTAAAGAAAAGGAGTTTTAGACCATTAACTACTCAGTTGCCCCCCCCCCCCCCCCCCCCCCCCAAAAAGAAAAAATCCTAGCTACGGCCATGCCAATGTATGCTGTTACGTATGTACGACATTACTGGGAGTTAAAATGTAAGTCTTGGCTTCTAGGTAGATTGAGGGAAACAGAAACACCTTGTTAAATACATATAAAACACAAATATTCTAAATAAGAAAACAAAATACATTTCATATGTAATTAATAATGTAGTAATGTCAGTAGTAACGCCCTGTTGAAAACGGGTTCTTTTATATTCAGATAATGAGAATGATGGGCACAGGGTGATAGATGAGAAAGATGAATGGACATACTGCAATAGTAATGGTATTAATGATTACCCTCTGGACCTTAATTTACGTATAGCAGAATATATTCATAACTTTTTCTTTCGAATTGTCAAAACACTTCACGTCTTAATTTCTTAAAGCCATTTATCCTATATCACATTGTCACTTGCAAGTTTGGCTGCTGTAATGTGGGCGGTGGGCGAGAATCACTGATTAAGTTAATCTTGGGAAATCGGGTATATTTATGTACGTGGGTATGTGTACGCATGGACAAGTATACTAATTCCATGGTCTTTTAGACTTGTTTTTTTTATGATTGAGTGCAAATTATTTAATTGTTTTTAATTCTCTGAAGAACATGTCAACTGATATATGTGTATATTAGAAATTGTATGTAACAGAGTATGTGTGGAGAGGCATTAATATAGGCCAATGGCTTATTTGCCAATCGATTTCTTTTGCGAAATAAATATTGTTTAAACCACATATTGCAATAGCGCGAGACTCGGGACAGTTTCTTTAAAGGACACAAGGTGCAGTTCAGTTGGGGGTTTGGGGTGTGGCTTATGGCAATAACTCCTAACTTATTACGTGAAATTTAAACAACATATTCCGTTCTACGGGAGAGAGACTGGACGAGGGGAGGGTCTAAAAAAGTAAAGTTTGTTTTATTTAACTAGAGCACATTGATTTTTTATCTTATCATCGGCTATTGGAAGTCAAATATATGGTCATTCTGACACTGTTTTTGTTTTTTTAGAGGAAACCATCTGTCGCCACATAGGCTACTCTTTTACGACAGGCAGCAAGGGATCTTTTATTTGCGCTTCCCACAGGCAGGATAGCACAAACCATGGCCTTTGTTGAACCAGTTATGGATCACTGGTCGGTGCAAGTGGTTTACACCTACCCATTGAGCCTTGCGGAGCACTCACTCAGGGTTTGGAGTCGGTATCTGGATTAAAAATCCCATGCTTCGACTGGGATCCGAACCTAGTACCTACCAGCCTGTAGTCCGATGGCCCAACCAAGACGCCACCGAGGCCGGTAGGGGAGGGTCTAGGTCAGACGGTAGTGCAGTCGCCTGAGGTGCTTGGGTCGTTGGATCGAATGCCCTCAATGGATCCATCGACATTCTCTGATTGTTGCTGCTGTCCTTGTTGCTGGGTTCGTCGTTTCGTGGGGTTTTTTTTTTTTTTTTGTTGTTGTTTTTTTTTTTTTTTTTTTTTTTTTTTGGGGGGGGGGTTGTAATTGTTGTTGGAGTTTTTTCTTTCGCCTGATGCGCGCTCGGTCTTGGGTCGATCCTCGTTGGTAGGCCCATTGGGCTATTTCTCGTTCCAACTAGTGCTCCACGATTGGTATATTAAAGGCCGTGAAAAATTGCTATCCCGTCTATAGAATAGTGCAAATAAAAGATTCCTTGCTACTAAATAGAAAAACGTTGCGAGTTCCCTCTCTAAAACAAAAAATTGTCTTTTTAAACTTGGCCTGTCTATAGATATAAGATGATAAAACCAATGGCTAACGTCCTTGCCTGCATGTAATAAGTTGAAATACGATTGGTCAGGTCGTCTTAATGCTAAACCAATTAAAAGAGTTTACTTATTGTTGATGCTCTGTTAACATTTTGGCGCGTTCATGACCGCGAGCGTTCGCGGACAATATTTTTACTACTAATGTTTTAATATATACCATTCCACCATACCACATTCTATTCATTTCAAGTTAGGCGCAAAAGCTTGGCTAGCGAGCGACCGCATGCGCTCGGTGTCAGGCATGTTGGAAGCAAGTAGACACTGGGTGGGGGGTGGGTGACTGAGATCGAGGAGCAAAGCATTCGAGTTTCTAGGGTGTTACGGGGTATGCGTTAAGATTTACTACTAATAATATATTTGATTCAGAATTATTGGGAGGGCTTGAGTCCCCCATTACCACCCTCACGCCTCACCCCTCCCCGTTCCCTAGCCCATCCTCCTCCGCCGTGCCTGGGTTTCCGGGGCTGAGTACAGCCTGACCGAGCAGACAAACGTCCGCTAAACTGGATTTATGCGCTTCACGTTAAACCGAATAACTAAACTGGGAGACAGTCAAATAGTTTGCGAACGTTTGCGACGTCCTCTCTCGCTGAACGTAGGTTTGAACATGCCTGTGCTTTAGACTATTGGAAACACATACCAAACTTCCTTTTTTCCGTAACTGATACATTGTGTGTCGAGGTACCCATTATAAAAGATAACAAAAAACCTCATACCTTCTGTTGTCCATCCCCACTTACTGATCATAAAGCTCGTTTCCTGCCTATCATTGCCATCGCGGTGCGCTCTTAGACAATCTCATATCACATGTCCTGTCTGTATTGTGACACCGTCACGTAATTAAACATTGACATTTCATATCAGCTGTAGAATGAGATGGTGTGTGATCCGTAGTTTACAAGTGTTGATTTAAGTCCGGAGCCACAATATTTTTTGGTCAAATACTACCGCCAATAAAGTTGGTTTGAACTACGGCAGTGACTAATGAACTATTAACTACTCATCTTGAAGAATTGTTTGGATGGTGCCACGACTGGACTCGATGACGGTTGGGTGTATGTGGGGGTGGTTGGGGAGGGGGCGGACGACAGCGGTTTAGGGTTGCTTTAAGAGTAGATGTAGGCGGTTTCGGCCGTAGGGAAGGTTTTTGGTTAGATTGGATTGACTGCCCATCCCCTCCCACCCATTTCGCCACATTCAAACCCCGAATACGATTGACACTCACCAATCTATTATCGCAATACGCCCAACCCTTTTTATCCTCAACCCTTTAGTGCACTTAAAAATCTATTAGTAATCTGTTCTGGTATTGGGGTGGGGTTTTTTTTAATGTACACGATCCAAATTTGACGTCATATTTAATTACTTAATTTATTTTATTTTGACTATAGCATCTGTCTGGCTGGGGGTGTCTAAATTACACATACCATTGTTAATTAAATTAAAATTGTCTCCTAAAGGCATATACCCTTCTGTCCCAAGCCCCCCCCCCCCCCCCCCTTCATAGTCCATTCCTTGACGTGGTGATGGGGCGTGTATATCTCAGTGACCCAGATAGCTATGCCAGCAGGAATTTTGGCTTGTGTTAGGGACACCCAGGCTGGACTGGTCAATGGGTTGAGGCTAGACTGATATGGGTGAGGTAACCCTAACAGAAACCTCGAGTGCTGAAGTCAGAGGTATTGGGCCACAATACCATGCATCATCTGCTATTATGACTACATTTCTGTCCCAAGTACAAACCATTGGCCCTACCAGACATTTGTCTTGGCATGGACGTGCCTGGACCTTGGGAGTTTAAACATGCAAATGTTGGACAAAAGAGGTATGTACTGTTGATGAGACAAGGACTGGGATGTGGAGGTTAAACAAAATAAATGGAGGCGTCAGATCGGGAACGAATGAGATGGAAATCAAAGGCGATAAACGAAAAGGAGTTAGTGGGACTTAAAAGTTAAAAACAAATAGCCAAGTACTTAAAGTGACCGACCCAAGTTTTTAAACACTACCGCGTATGTTTCACTATCACCGTTTTAACTACATAATGTCTTGCAATTGTTTAACTTTATTGTAACTTTGTCCAAATGTGTTACAGGTTTGTAGATTAACCAAACTTAGTGTCAATTTTCACAGGTTGAAACTACGGTCTGCGACTTTAAATATGTGTTTGATGAAATGAGTCTCATTTATCAACGCCATGTGAACTCCATTACATTACCTCCCACCCACCCCCATGAAAATTTGCAGATCCGAGCCTTGATTCGACGACCACCTGTTCCCAGCTAGGTTTTGTTCTCTGTGATATGGTGAAGAACAATGTACACAACAGCACACTGATATTGATATTTACTGCTAATCAAAACAACATTAATATCTAAAAAAAACATTAATATCTAAAAAAACAAAAACATTCAGGTTTCTGTTCACAGTTGGATGAATAATTTTATATCGTTCAGTGATAATTAAATTATAGATACATCATTATGTGTTCCCTCATTTACATAACACACACTTCATGCTGAGGACAAAACATGAGTCGTGGACAACACCAGTACATAGCATATTTACTAGATTTCAATTAAACTTTTATAGATAGAGAATTCGTCAACGAGTGGGTTTTTTTTTTTAATATGGAAAATATCAATCGAGTCTATGTTGATCGGCCGAGACAAATACCGATTAACTAGACACGGTTGATAGTTTACATATTGAAAAACACGAGTAGCGAATTCCATTTATCCTATAACACTTCTAAAAAGCATTTAATTAAATTGTTAGTAAATCACAGTACTAAAGTCGTCGCCATCGGTAATATGACGCCATAACGATTAGCACAAATTAGTTTGACGTCACGCAATTAAACTAAATCTTTGAAAACGTTACTCTCAGGTATACAGGTCTTATTGGCTTGTAAGCAAATAAGCAAATTCATAGCAACACATTACCTAGATACCTTGCAAATTTGCATACCATTATTAACAAGGTTAATAAACTACATTATCACATGGGTTAACGACATGGATATCATGGGTAAGTTATGGGATAAAAATATATAGGCCGTAAATTATACAAATCAAGTCTTGTTTCTGTAAACATTTATTGCTATGTACAGGGACGTTATTACTGATAAAACAAATTGAGATGATTTTGTAAAGCATTTGAAATTTATAGCAGTGTTTAATAATTTGATACTAAAGTTTTGTAACATTTCAATAATATTAAGATGAAGTAAACGTACACAAATGTAATAGCGTCTAGGGGCGGACATTAGAGGCGGTTTATTTTTATACATACATACATACATACATACATACATACATACATACATACATACATAAAAACATATGTACATACGTACATACATACATATACATATACATATTTATGTCTTATCTGTATGATATGGTATGATATATTTACTAAAACAATTATACATAATTATACGCATATATATATAATATAAAGTTTTAAAATAATTGATTTAAAACATAGCAATTATAATATATATGAATTAAAGGTTCAGTAACATAGTTATAAGTGCGATATTTCTCAATTGTTTACCTTTAATATAAGGTACCCTTTTATATTCTTAGCATATATGTAGTTATGTGTCCTTTAATTTTTTGGTAATTTATTACTATTATTTATAATACAAAGTTTATCATAATAGTTTGAAATTTTTATGTATATGTATCTTTTACGTGTGTTATGTGTACATGTATGTATAGATATATATTTCAAAGCAAAAGTTTACAAATAATTTTGGCGGAAAGTCGCCATTACGCAACTTTAATACTGCATCTTTAATCATAATCAAAGTCAATGCTGAATTCTGAAAATTCTCACCTTGAATTATGACCATCACTAAAAATGTTAATTCCAAGACTCTCACATAAACCAACATCTTCTCCATTGTCCCTTTTAGTACGTGTTTCGTTTAGGCGGGAAAGTAATTTAGTTCGTCTGCTTACTGGATCCCACCTTCGCAGGAATGTCTCATAGAACTGCGGCCTCAGAATGGGTCGTCTGCTGGGCGTTTGTTTAAACAAATTGATTGGTAACAAGCTGTGCGCTTTGTCATACAGTAATCTGAATGGAGCGTAACGACGGCTTTCAACAACAGTGTGTTAACAATCAATCGACTAACGTCTGACCAGTATTATTCAATTGCACATGCACTGACGCGGCTGTATGATCATGGGAAAGGTCTGTTTATTCATTTATGCCCGTAGTGGGTTTCTCGTAGCTATAAACAAAAATTAATCCCCCAGAGTTTGAGAAAAGAAGCTTACATTAGTTTCGCATATTTAATGTGGTACGGTTTTTCAATGATTGTGATACATTTTTGATGATAAAAGTTTTATTTTCCTCCTCATGACATGTGCTCTCAACACGCAACTCGTCACGAGTGGGCCATCTATTAAAACAAAATTAAAAAGGCGTAAGTTCAGTTAACCGCTTGTCGCTAACGTTTCATCTGGGCAAAAAATGTATGCAATTTTATTTCATCTAGTACCAGAGTGTCAAGTAGCCTTGTGCCTGAAACATGCATGGGGTACCTCTAAAAAAGGTACTAAATTTTTGTGCGGAACTAGAGTAGTCATAGACGCTGCCGATTATCTCTGAAATTATCGGTTTAACCCCCAATTTTTTTCTGATTTAATTTAAAAGTGAGGGGTGGTAGTATTTATATCCGTGGTATATATGTCGATTGATACGCTGCAGATAGGAGTTTTAGCCACATATGTTACTATTGTCGTCTATGGGATATGATTCGGTGGTATACACGCTACACGCTATATGTCTATAATAGCATTTGTGACTGTAACACGGTTATGGGTGTATACTACCAAATCAAATCCATAGACGATAATAGTAACATATGTGGCTAAAACTTCTACGTGCATTTCAATTCAACTTATTTTAGTTCTTATATCCAATTAAGGTTCAAGCACGCTGTCCTGGGCGCAAACACCTCAGCTATCTGGGATGTCTGTCCAGGACAGTGGGTTAGTTGTTAGTTGGCTAGTGGTTAGTGAGAGAGAAGAGTGTGTAGTGGCCTTACACCTACCCACTGAGCCCTTAAGAACTCGCTCTGGGTTGGAGCTGGTACCGGGCTGCGAACCCTGTACCTACCAGCCTGTAGTCCGATAACTGAACCACTGCGCCACTGACGCCGGTTCCTACGTGCAGCGTATCAATCGACATAATCACCACGGATATATTATAAATACTACCACCCCTCACCCTTAAAGTGAATCAGAAAAAAATGGGGGATCAAGCTGCTCGTTTCAGAGATAACGGGTAGCGTCTATGACTACCTTAGTTTCGCACAGAATTTGAGTACTTTTTTTACATGTATCCCTTACATGTTTAAAGCACAATACTACTCGACATAGTGATACAACCAACAAACTCACATTTGTCACCAATCACAGGACTTGTGGTGTTAACGTCTCTATCGAAAGTTGGATGCACCTCGAACTTTGACCCAGCCGGAAGTTATTTGGTTTAGTACTACCTTATGTGGACTTTTTATGCACATGGGGCAAACATGTCTTGAAAAAGACAACATCACAACCCTTACTATCGACAATCTGGTTAAAATTAGCTCTACTGGTCTGTCAGTTTTAGTTGTTTTGAATTGTCCTGGACAGCAGTTGCGTTAATTTAAATGTTGATGGTTTATTATAACAAAAAGGTTTAATATATTTATCTCTTATGTTACTGTAGAAAGGACACACTAGAACAAAGTGATATTCGTCTTCTACTACATTCATATTGCATAGATAATGTAGATAAGCGAGCATTGCAAAACTATAGCGATGTGGTGGACCTTTTATGTACCAAACGGAACTAAATCATCTATTCTATATGTTTAAATAATAAAAAAAATATTCCAGGGACTGCAGCTTTGACTGAAAGAGAATTCAAAATTTGTTTTGTTTAAGAATACCATTGGAAAACATCGATCTATTAATCATCGTCTATTGGATGTCAAACATTTGGTAATTCTGCCTTAAAGTGTTATTTAAAGCCCCAGCCACACTGTTCCAGCGATGGCCATGGTATCCCACGGTAGGTCCCGGTGCTATGAATCGTAGCTAAACGTAGCTCTGGCTCCAATTTTATCCAAAAAGACAGTCTGCCACGGTGGTGCTAAGTTTATTATACGGTGAGCCACGGTAACCCACGGTTTCACTACGGAAGACTACGGTATTGCAACGGACCTCACGGTACGGTACGGTACGGTGCACCGTAGCGCTGTCTGTGACCACTACGATGTCGTCAAGGGCCATTAAGGTGGTGCTGCGGTTTGTCACGGTTATCCACGGTTCGACTACGATGGCGCCACACACACACACACACACACACACACACACACTGTTTCTCTCAGACATACATATTAGTTATTCCATTAACGGTCAGACCACACAAAGGATAGATGTTGCTAGCGTACTTGAATACTAACAAGACACTGTTTATCCGCGTGATGATCTCTTTAATTGTTGTAAAACAGATTGCTTCAGTTATTTATTAAATCTAATTTACTCCCATCCCTTAAAGGCGCTCAATCACGGATGGTTGACCTAATTATTGACCCAACACAGTATTATATGACAATATATACATTTGATTTGTATCTAAAAGTACTTTATCGAACCATCTACATAACCAGTATATTCCACTTATCACTGATATTTTATAAAAATAATTGAATTATCTCAACGGTCCATAATTCAGAGAAAAATAACGGCTATTTGGAAGCAGAGGTGTGACGTATTATTTTGAGTCAGGTGACGGGCATCCCCCGAATAACCATAGTGTCAAAATGATTTACTAAGCTCGTGTAACGAGAACGCGTTACCGTCCTCTGCGACGTAGGGTAAATAGAAAAAAAATAACAATGAAAATAAGTTATTAAAAATTATTAAAAACATGTACTGAATGATAATAAGCTTATACATTAATTTATTTTAGTAACAGAAGCATGTTAAACGTCGACAATCCCGACTAGTTAGACCTTTGCATCTATAGGTAAATTTATCGTTATTCGTACGCGAAATGCGCCAAA
Organism: Gigantopelta aegis; assembly: GCF_016097555.1. Classification (NCBI taxonomy): domain Eukaryota; kingdom Metazoa; phylum Mollusca; class Gastropoda; order Neomphalida; family Peltospiridae; genus Gigantopelta; species Gigantopelta aegis. The sequence goes on along the minus strand of NC_054700.1, from coordinate 11,652,770 downwards.
AAAATTGTTTTCTGGTTTGTTTGTTTGTTGTTGTTTTTTGTTTGTGTTTGTTTTTTTGTGTGTTTTTTTGTTTGGGTTTTTTGGGGGGTTTTTTGGGTTTTTTTTTTTTTTGGGGGGGGGGGGGTTTGTTTTTATAACGCTGTACATTAAACCGAATGACCACTTTGCGAATCAGTCAAAATAATTTGCAAACGTTAAACGAAAAACGACTGGCAGGTCGTATGCAACATTTGTGACGCTGGAAAACATGTTTTCCGTTTTCGAACCAAGCACTATAGCGTTGTAACCGTCTAGACTCTCTCCCCTGCTAAATTCCGTGCACACGCGCCTGATAAAAATAATAATAATAATAATAATAATAACAATAAATGGTGAGTTCATGTTCCGACTGTTTATTATTTTATTTCAGCGTATTCGCAGTTATTTTCGTCATGAAATAATATATCTTTTTTATTATTTTATTATATAGCCAGCCCTCATTTGCCAAGTTTCTATACACGGCGGTCGTTTACATAAAATTCTAAAATACATTATACGGTTGTCGTATATACAGCCTCATCACTACGAGTCTGTTTTGCCGTATTTTTATGACTTTTTACAAGAAGACTTCCAAATTTTTAAAAATGAAGCGTGTCATGGAATTCCCTCGATCGTAGTTCAATTAAAATGTTTTGGATCATACAATAACTAGGTTTGGTATTCCAAATGAATGTAATTTCCATTTATAATCCATATTTAGGGAAATAAGGCCCACTAAATCCGTTATTGAGCGCCTTTAACATAGGTCTCACTACACCGATGTCATCTGCCATTGAAACCCATGTTCAACTGCCCAACTTCAAGCGAACATGGCCCATAGAACGGGTTCTCGTTGGCACTAACAACATACACCATTGCGAACATACATTATATAAGCATTTATTTTCACTCAAAAATTGAGAACATTTCCGTCTCAGTTTTTTGCTATATGACCGCATCTGGCTGTAGTACCGGTCCGAACAGGTGGTTCATTAACCGATTCACTCAGGCTGTCACTTGTGCTATATACCCATGTCCCAAAAGGTCGATGCACAATATTACAAAATAACATGGGCAAAATACAGCCAGAAGGCTTACCATTAAACATACATATTGTTTTAATTCTTCACCATTTCCTAGAAGTGAATATGTGAACCATAACGTGCCACAATTAGGAACTATAGTGGACCGTGGTGAATGAACTGTCACCCGGAAGTGATCTGTGTAGTGAGACCATAGCTTAGCGTTCTCATACATCAGTCCACAAATATAAATTACACATCTAATCTTAAAGGCGCTCAATCATAGATTTAGTGGGCCTTATTTCTCTAAATATGGATTATAAATGACAATTACATCAATTTGGAATACCACACCTTGCTATTGTATTACCCAAAACATTTTAATTGAACCACGATTAAGGGAATCCCATGACAACCTGTGAGCAGATTCATTTTAAAAACTCTTTTATTAGGCGTCTGAAACGTACGACAAACCCGAGCATTGATGGGGCTATACATACGACAGTCGTGTAAAGTACCTTTGAATTGTATATACAGTGCACGGCCGCCGTAGAGACTTCAAAATAATTTAAAATATATTATTTCTTCACACACACACACACACACACACACACACACACACACAAAAACCAACAAAAAACGGCGAATACTCTGAAATAAAATAATAAATAGTTGGAACATAAACTCACGATTTTTGTTTATTATTATTATTTGTTTTATTTATTTGTTTAATTTTAATTTTATTTTATTGTTTTTATTACTGGATTTTTTTTTTTTTTTTTTTTCACGGAGCTATCGTACACAGGACCACTGCGGGCACGTGTGCAGGAATTTTAGCAATGGGGGGGGGGGTCTAGACTGAGGTGAGCAACGTTTATAGGGGGTGACACGCTCCGTCGGACAATTATCGGGGGGAAAAACTACAGAAAACAAAATTTGCTTAAGCAAGGGATTGAGCAAGCGATTATTATTATTATATATTTTTATTTTATTTATTTTGGGGGGATGAGGGGGGAGCGAGGGTTATTTTTTTTTTTTTTTTTTTTTACGGAGCTCCGTACACAGTACCACTGCAGACGCGTGTGCAGGGATTTTAGCATGGGGAGGTCTACACGGAGGCGAGCGAAGTTTACGGTGAGGGGTCGAGAAATTTTCCCCGAAAAAAAATTGCTTGTACAAGGAAATGGGTATGTGCCTGCACAGACAAAAAACATTGTGACACAATCATTTTTGCTTAATACACAACATAATGTCCTCTAACTGTACCGATCTGCGAAACTAGCTAAACTGTTAGTACTGTTACCGAATCATAGTTATTAATTATGCTTATCTGTAACAATAATGGTACAAGTACATTGACGGTTCGAGACCGGCCTCGGTGGCGTCGTGGCAGGCCATCGGTCTACAGGCTGGTAGGTACTGGGTTCGGATCCCAGTCGAGGCATGGGTTTTTTAATCCAGATACCGACTCCAAACCTTGAGTGAGTGCTCCGCAAGGCTCAATGGGTAGGTGTAAACCACTTGTACCGACCAGTGATCCATAACTGGTTCAACAAAGGCCATGGTTTGTACTATCCTGCCTATGGGAAACGCAAATAAAAGATCCCTTGCTGCTAATCGGAAGAGTAGCCCATGCAGTGGCGACAGCGGGTTTCCTCTCAAAATCTGTGTGGTCCTTAACCATATGTCTGACGCCATATAACCGTAAATAAACTGTGTTGAGTGCGTCGTTAAATAAAACATTTCTTTCTTTCTTTGACGGTTCGAAAACAGATAACACGTTTCCTTCCGACTGTTTCCAGTTACAAACCCCCGCTGTTAGTTTGTGTACTGTCCGTAGTTGGTGTGTATTTATTTTCTTTTTCAGATAATCTCAGAAGCTGATAATTTTATTTATTTATATGTATTCATTCATTCATTCATTCATATATAATAATAATAATAATTATTATTATTATTATTATTATAGTACCGCAGGGGGCAATATTACGCTATTCATATACGGTAGAAGGGTAAAAGGGTATGGCGTCATACCCAAATTTTATTGCAGATTTAAAAAATTTAAGTTAACCTTGACAAAATTAATGACTCTTTATTAATACTGCGTGATTTTCATAACCCTAACCCTACACCTAACCCATATTATTTCTGGGGGAGGCCCCCCCTCCCCCCCCCCCCCCCCCCCCCATCTACTGCTGTTGCATTCAGCAAACATATTATAAATATTTAATTTCATACCGCCATACCCTAAAAAATCTTTCCGGCAGAAACACTGGGTAGGTGTCTATGGAAAACGTACACAAAAGGGTCAGCTAGATTCATATTTAACCCACATTTCCCTGTTTGTACTTAGTATGTATTCCTCTTGTTCCAAGTGGTTCGGCAATATGGACCAATCAAATACTTATTTACCGCCTGTATACATTTTTGCAGTGTTTATAGGCAGCCCTCGTTAGCTGAGGCCATATACACGGCCGTCGTACATATAGCTACTTCGTATATAAACACCGTCTAGTTCACAGTATTCTTAGATTGTTATCCAGAACTAGGAATAAACCGCTTCTGGAAAGGACCACTGCAGTATTCATAATTCATACAGTCCTACTCGGATGTCGTTAAACAGTCCTTCCTTCTTTCATTCATATACCCCTAGACATTACATACACTGTAAATACCCCCCTCAAATATATAACTTGATATTTGGCGCCTTTGTATATATCAAACTAAATCCTAGTCTCATGTTTTGGCTCCAACTTTAAGTTTTTGGGGGGTTTATGTGGATTTTGTGTTTGTTTGTTTGTTTGTTTGCTGTTTGTTTGTTTTGTTGTTGTTGTTTTTTGTATGTGTTTGTTTGGTGGGGTTTTTTTAACTATTATTATTATTATTTTATTATTACTTTTTTTTCTCTCTCCTTTACAATAATTATATATGTATATATGATGTGTGTGTGTGTGTGTGTGTGTGTGTGTGTGTGTGTGTGTGTGTGTGTTATGTTATATGTTTTATGCTGTGTTTTATACGTTTAATTTGTAAAGGGTTACACTGCGTCTAATCTCTCTGGCAGGAGTAATACGCTGTATATTAGTAATCCTTATACGTTTTAACTTTTTGACTTTGGTTCTTAACCATATATGATTAATAAAAACAAAATTATTTTAGGTATTTTAATAATTATGTAACCCCTATTGGAACTATATCTCGTATGGATTGGTATCCTTATTGGGATTCCAGAGGGGGTTTTAACATTAATATTGCCCACAATTTTACTTTACTTTTATACGACTGGACACTAAAATATAATCCACCTTTCCCCTTTCTACTTACATTAACACCTTTTAATTTACTACTATGACATGTTTATATATATTTTATTTTATTATAATTTTTTTTTTTTTTTTTTTTTTTTTTTACCTCAATTATATTAAATATATTATTGTTATTTCATTTATTTTTTTTTTATTTTTATTTTTTTTTTAATTGTTTGTTTGGGTTTTGGGGTTTTTTGGGGGGGGGTTTTAAACTAGCTTACCAATATGATGGGAGTACACAAACTGTATCTATATATACTGAACACAAAAAGAAACTTCCGATTTGTACATATAGTATTTGTTGTGTTAAAGAATTCATTGTGTAATGAAATTATATAGGTAGTATTAGCCTTGAGCTGTATTATCAGGATTCATGAATTTTATCGATTATTTTTACACTGTTAATCGTCGACAACGTGAAATTCAATTTGCACGTGCATGCATGGTTCGACATGTCCTGTGTAATATTCGGTCAATTTGTTTTATTTGTCTTACTGACATTGTTGTCAAGTGAACGAAAACGCTTAAAAATTTGTAAAAAAATTAAAGTTTTTTTTACATTATAGCATTTTTAGTATGCCAAGAATACCCAATAATTTACGCGAACGGGCGATTGACATGTTTGATGCTGGCATGTCCACAGAAGACGTTGCAAGGCATGTTGTGAGTTCTAGTCGAGCAATACGAAATCTTCGCGTAAGATTTCGAACGACAGGAAGCATCAACGACTTGCCACGTCGTGGACGTCCGCGTGTTTCAACGCGTGGTCAAGACCGCTATATCATGAACACGCATTTGCGCAATCGATTCCAAACTGCCACTGCTACTGCTGCTAACACACCTGGGCTTCATAATAACCGAATCAGTGGGCAAACTGTTCGTAATCGTCTGCGGGAGAACGGTTTACATGCACGACGTCCTTACGTCGGATGCGTTTTAACGCAACGTCATCGTCTAAATCGTCTTAATCGGGCACGTGTACACACTCGTTGGATACGGCGACGCTGGAATAACGTTCTTTTTTCGGATGAATCCAGATTTTCTTTACAACGTGGTGATGGCAGGGCGCGCGTCTGCTGTAGGAGAAATGAACGCTACGCTGATTGTTGTGTTCTTGAACGAGATCGTTTCGGGGGTGGGGGTTGTGTCATGGTCCGGGCAGCTATTGCCCATGGTTATCGTTCACTACTAGTCGTCATTGATGGCAATTTAAATGCTCAACGTTACCCCGCGATAACATTCTCGCTCATCACGTCATTCCTGTTCCACAACAACGCCAACATCTCGATTTTTCAGCATGATAATGCCACCTCTCATACAGCTAGAGACACTGTAAATTTTCTTAGGAAAAATAACATTGATTGCATTGATGACTGGCCCGCTAAAAGTCATGATCTCAACCCCATCGAGCATGTCTGGGATAATCTGGACAGACGATTGAGGCGTCGTCCCAACCCACCCGCTAACGTCAACGAACTTCGTCAAGCGCTCATTCGGGAATGGAACAATATTCCACAGGCAGAAATCAACACTTTAGTCAATTCTATGCGCCTGCGATGCACTGCAGTGGTCAATTCAAGAGGTGGTCATACCTGTTATTAAGTAGGTGGTTTTTGTTTAACCCCTACCACACTTGGGCAAAATTTCTCCCAGTTTCTGTTAACCTATGGCCATGATATTTGCACCAAACGATGCATCATGGAACACTCTTTAAACACATATATAACAATTATTCCCCCGGTTTGTTTTCATCAAGTTATGTTCAAGCAAAGTTAGCGGAAGTTTCTTATTTTGTTCAGTATATATATATTCAATGTTTATTTTATTATTGTTTTTTAATTATCATCATTATTTTTTTATATATATATATATTATTATTTTTTCCTTCTCACTGTTTTAAATGGATGCTAGTTGGGGCGGTTATGTTAAAAGTTAGGTGATGGCTATTTTGACTTAAATTTAGTCACAGCCCCAATCACATAGTTTTACGCGGGCTCATGATATGGTTAATATGGAAATGATATCATTAATCAATCTCTAACATTTACATTATGGTGGAGGTGGTGGTTGGGAGGGCCTAGGGATATGAATTACAAATGGGGCGGACCTTCCTTTCTACTCTCCTCCGACATAAATACCACATTAACCAGGCATACGTTATTGTCAATATTCTACTTTTTACGTAATCATTTGTAGAAACCTTTTTTAACCCTTTGATTAAACCCTTTTTAACTTTTTTGTAAATAAAGTTTATTTAACCATCAATTAAGTATTTTTAGCTAATCATCTGTATAAACGTTATTAACTTTTAAAACTTTTTTTAATCTCCCCCACCCCTCTCGTTCCGAGTACAGTTTCTGGCTCTAGTCAGAAATCGTGCTCGCAACGAGCGTGCTTGAACATTAAATTGATATAATTCCCGACATCTGACCTGACAGTCTTTTGTGGGCATACATACATACATACATACATACATACATACATACATACAGTATTCTTTAATATTGTAGTAATTCCTATTCCAAGCCATTTGTACTTACCCATGAGGTTATGGCATATTTTATATAATAATAAATTTGACAAACTGAAAAATTAATGCGGTGTTTAGGCGTTTAGATTTTTCCGCGAACAACAAACGATAAAGTTATCTGTAGCCCACATGCAAAGGCCTAACTAGTCGAATCGTCGCCGTTTAAAATGCTTCTGTTGATAAAATAAATTAATGTATAAGCTTATTATCATTCAGTACATGTTTATAGATCTTTTTATAACTTATTTTCATTGTTTTTCTTTCGATTTACCCTACGTCGCACAGGACGGTCAAGCGTTCTCGTTACACGAGCTTGGCATATCGTTTTGACATTGCAGTTATTCGGAAGTTGCCCATCACGTGACTACAAAAATAATAAGTCACACCTCTTCGCTCCAAATAGCCGTTATTTTTTCCTGAATTATGGACCGTTGACATAATTCCATTATTTTTACAAAATATCAGTAATTAGTGGGTTATGGTAGTTATGTAGATGGTTAAATAAAGTACGTTTAGCGACAAATCAAACGTATATATCTTAAGATAATACTTTGTTAGGTCATTAATTAGGTCAACCATCCGTGACAGAGCGCCTTTAATACAATTATTTTAAGCAAACAAATCGCTTAGCACTCACTTTCTAAACCGGGAACCATGACTACTGTTGTTTACCGGGCCATTCACTTTGTAACCACGACGACTTAACAATGACCAGGGGAGTAGATGCCCACCCAGTTGTAATTACCGATTGAGTGGAGTTAGCCTAGATTTGTATTTCTCATGAATGGACGCTCGTACAACAAGTTACAGATGTCGACGAATCAATGGGTAATAAATAGCTCCACGATTGATTTGTTTTATATAAAAAAAAGTGTCTCCTGAGACCCATTCCATTAGAAAATATTCCCGCCAAATTATGTTAGTAGTTATTGCTGGAATAAATTATGTATTCGCGTGGTGTGCAATAAAAGATAAAGCTGGTGGTTATTATACATCAAGTGACAAATTCATAGTGTTTTCATTAAGAAATATGTTTTCCCACTCTCCATGGGAACAAAACAAATGCATCACATACTGGTAACCAACGACTATCCTTCAAAAATTAATCAAGGGGCGGGACGTAGCCCAGCGGTAAAGCGTTCGCTTGATGCGCGGTCGGTTTAGATAGTTCCAGCCCTTGGTCCACAACTGGTTTAACAAAGGTCGTGGTAGGTGTTATCCTTTCTGTGGGTGCATACAAAAGATCCCTGGATACTAATGGGAAAATGTAGCGGGTTTTCTTTCTAAAACTATATGTCAAAATTACCAAATGTTTGGCATCCATTAGCCGATGATCAATAAATCAATGTGCTCTAGTGGTGTCGTTAAAAAAGCCCTAAATTTTAACCTTAACTTCTTTCTGGTTTATTGGGTTGCCCTTTTCCCCTTAGTCCCCTCAAAAGAATTCAGGATCCTCCCTTGCATTCAACTTCTTTCTGATTTACTGGGTTGCCCTTTTCCCCTTAGTCCCCTCAAAAGAATTCAGGATCCTCCCTTGCATTCTGAAAGTACTGCTAAAACTATACATGCCCCCTACCGGGCACAACAAAATTTTATGTGGGTGTAATACATAATTTTGTATGTAATATTTTTGTGAGGTGATAATGCATTTGCGCTGTTAACCTCTCAGAAATCGTATTACACCGATTGCATCACTGTGAAGTTACAGTGCATAACCAGTCATGCTTGAAGTGGAATGTTAATAGTTTACCAGGTGTGTATAACAATTACATTTCAGAGGCGGATCTAGGGTTCGCCCCCCTCCCCCCTTACATTTTGCGACAGTTATAATTTTATCATATATTAATTTTCTTTCTTTTTTACGATCCCCTCCAAACCTGTCCTAAAGTTCCATTGGTGTTCCGCCTCATGTCACATCACCCCTCCCCCCCCCCCCCCCCCCAATGGATTTTCTGGATCCGCCACTGCATTTGAACGATAAAACAGTTATTCACAATTAAGATCGTATCTCTGCACAATGCAATGCCAATGGGAATTTGCCCCGTCTGTAGGAGGACAACCACTCCCGAGGAGATCCTTTATCGGGTAATACATCCTTTTTGCACCGCCGCAGAGGACTGCCACTCCAGACTAGTCTACTGAATCAAAACTAGCACAGTAAAGAGATCATTGGAATTAATATAGCTGTGATGATATGCACTCATGAATCACTGGTAAATCTGATGATATCAGGTGTTCGCGAAAAGCTGAGCATATCCTGCAAGGTATAGAAGAGGAATAATGAAAACTAAACAATCAAAACCACGCGAACACAGGGCAAAGCAGGAACTCGCAACCATATTAAAGGGACATTCCTGAGTTTGCTGCAATTTATAAGATGTTATAGACTAACAGAGACTTTTTAACGATTGTAATTACATATCAAATATATTTTTCTGAATAAAATATTAGTGGCTGTATATTAAACATGTTTCGGATTGTTCTAGTATATGTACTAGGTTAAATTTCATTTTATTTCACAAAATATAATTTTTTCGTACGTACGACATTATTTGAAGACAAAATCCAGTTTGGGCTTCTTATAGATATTAAGACGACCAGAAACACATTGAATATACACTGATATTCTAAACAAGAAACTATATTTAATATGTAAGTTTAATGGTTGAAATATTTTAAAGGGACATTCCTGAGTTTGCTGCATTATAAGATGTTTTCGACTAATAAAATATTTCTACGATTAAACTTACATATTAAATATATTTTCTTGTTTAGAATATCAGTGTCTGTATATTCAATGTGTTTCTGGTCGTCTTAATATTTGTAAGAAGCCCAAACTGGATTTTGTTTTCAAATAATTTCGTACGTACGAAAAAATATATTTTAGGAAATAAATTGAAATTTAACCTAGTATAAATATTAGAACGATCACAAACACGTTTAATGTACAGCCAATAATATTTTATCCAGAAAAATATACTTGATATGCAATTACAATCGTTAAAAAGTCTCTGTTAGTCAATGACATCTTACAAATTGCAGCAAACTCAGGAATGTCCCTTTAATAGTCGAAAACATCTTACAATGCAGCAAACTCAGGAATATCCCTTTAAAACTTGGCTAACTGGATATGTGATGTTCGTGTGCAGTTCTATTGAGAATGAAACAGAACGTGATTTGTAGTTTTGTGGGAGTAAAACTATAAAGTCCTGAAATTATGTTAAAGTAACTTATTTAAAAGTTTATTTTGTTTAACGACACCACTAGAGCACATCCTGTCTGTGGGATGGTGCATATAAAAGATCTCTTGCTACTAATGGAACAAATGTAGCGGGTTTCCTCTCTAAGAGTCACTATATGTCAGAATTACCAAATGTTTGATATCCAATAGCCGATGATTAATAAATCTGTGTTCTAATGGTGTCGTTAAAAAACCCTTAAAAAACACCACCATCAAACCACTAATTTCGCATTGTACATTAGTATGAGATGTATTAATTATTTTCAATGCTGTATAATAACATATGTACATTGTATACATTCATGTGTTTACTATATGTGTTTACATACATACATATACATACATACATACATACATATATATATATATATCGAGGGGTTAGTGCCAGAACCACTATCTCCTTTCCACTTCAATCTGAGAAAACTGCACTGAAAACTTTGGATAAAAGAAAGAAATGTTTTATTTAACAACGCACTCAACACATTTTATTTACGGTTATATGGCGTCAGACATATGGTTAAGGACCCGCTGTCGCCACTACATAGGCTACTCTTTCGATTAGCAGCAAGGGATCTTTTATTTGCGCTTCCCACAGGCAGGATAGCACAAACCATGGCCTTTGTTGAACCAGTTATGGATCACTGGTCGGTGCAAGTGGTTTACACCTACCCATTGAGCCTTGCGGAGCACTCACTCAGGGTTTGGAGTCGGTATCTGGATTAAAAATTCCATGCCTCGACTGGGATCCGAACCCAGTACCTACCAGCCTGTAGAAAACTTTGGAATGCACTTAAAAATCGGAAACTTAACTTTTGCTAAATATTTTGCTTTTAGATGCTAGCAGTTATTTGTTTTAGTATAAACCTTAAAAGTTTTGTCTGCTAATAATAATAGATCATGATGTAATTAGATGAAGAACTATTTAATTTATTCTGGCTCCTGGAACTTGAACACGAACAGCTCTAGCCAGCATGCCAGAGCAAGCTATTTTATAAACAGTTTTTCTTACAGTCCAGCATATGTGACAAATTGTGTGAAATCTCAAGTCAAGAATAATGTTATCTTGCAGTGAGTCCACGTAGCATACATTAAACGTTTAATTTCGCAGCAGCTCTGAGACACCTAATTGGGTCTGTGTTGTTAATACTTTGAAAATGTACTGGCGGCAGGAAGTAATTGTAAACAATAACAAATTATCTTTGGATGGCAGGCACTGGAAACGGTCATGGGTGTTTCCAGCTGTGTGCACAGTAACCTTATCCTACACTGAGATGGTGAATTGGGTTCCCTGGTATTGTAGCAGGTTGCTAGAATCGCTTAACAACTTTAGAAAAACAATTTGTCAAACAAAGCAAAGCCTTAAAACCAGTTATAACAGATATATTTGTTATACTAATTATTACATGAAATGTAAGCTATCATACCAGTTATAACAGATATATTTATTACACTAATTAAACACGAAATGTAAGCTATCAGAGTAAACTGCTCCATCTGTAGTGTTGAGCTACTGGCTGAATTAATAATCAACCGTTAAGATAAGTTAATGTGTTTAATGATTTTTAATACACAGTAATTTAACAAAACAAAATGAATACAGGGCCAGTAACTATATTCGGCATTTTTCCTTAAACGTTTTCACTCGTTCCGAAGTGTCTACGTTTTGACATGTTCTAAAACAAATGTTCTTCAACTTAATGATTTAAACAGCAATTTAGAGAGAACAAAATGACAAATATATTTACAATCAACGTATAATGATTCCTAGCAGACTGCGCATTTTCGTAGGTTTTACAAAAATGCACAAACTTTTTATCGTGTGTAAGGTGTTTGCATGTAACATAGGTCAGATGTTACTGAAACAATGATTAGAAGTTATATGTGATAAAAACTTACTAAAATAATATGACATTAGCAAATAATTACAATTCTACTGTCCCTTAATTCATTTTGTTCAGTACATTTTAAATATGCAAGTAATACTACTAAAGGTACCTGTGTTGAAACCAACATCTATTGATTGCTATACTTTAAATTGCACATATATGCACTGGGATTGGGCACAAGAGGACCTTGCCTTCTCGAATATAACATGTCACCCCATAACATGTGTAAAAGCAGTGCCCTCTATCTCCACTCCACCCCCAATAAACAATATATATATTATATATATATATATATATTGTTGTATATTGGCATGGATGGGAAAAAAATATTTAATGGCACGCCAGCACATGATATTTTTAATGCCTTCTAGCCTATACTTGAACAGACAAAAACGATTCCTAATAAAACTCGCCATTTTATTGACACTGGTACTCAAACATGTGTTATTCTTAGTAATACACTGTAGGCGAAACGCAAATGGTCAACAGTTAAATTCACAAAATTAGATTTGATTGTTGATAATGTAAACATTTTGTAATAAAACATTTATCAGATAAAAACAATGTATCGATTTACTCAGGCAACACATATAACATGTGGTACCTTGCATTTTATTTTACCAGCAAAACGTAAGGGTGTCTCGTGGCATTTGAGATAAAATAAATGTGTTAATTAGAAATCCCCAATTTTGTAGAAAGTAAAGTTTGTATTTTTAAATTTTGTTTTAAACAAATTTCAACCTCAGATGAACAGTAGATGCATTGCAATTGTACATTAAATTGAATTAATTTACTGGGATAGTTTTAACATTTTATGTGCACAAATATTTCACAAATTGCGTGCTAATTATTAGAGTGATTATAAAAGTGTTTTGGTCATGTTGGATTCTGGTTTTATGTTCTAGTATTATTAGCACCAGTGTACAGTACACACAGGAGAAGGGCTGGTAGGTGTTTTACTATGGCTAGTGAATTGTTAAAATCACCTATTCCATGTTCAGTGCGTTGTTTTTTTAAATCTTCAAACTCTAGACGTTTGGTGCTTGTGGATAGTTGTGTATCAAGTTTTAACTGTTATTTTTGTTCCCCTAAGAATTCAATATGGCGCAGGTGGGAAGGTGTATGTGTCCCGTGATCGTGACTATGTGGATCTACAAAACAAAGCTGGCTATGATACAGCACAACTCGAAACGAATCCGGAAAGTGATGTCTTGAAATCTGAGCTGGATTAATATCACATCTTAAGCCAGTGTTTTTCCGCAACGTTAATTTTCAATACAGACGCCGAAAGTTGTTTAAATCATAGTTATCATATGTCCTCTCTGTGAGGGTATTTCGACACTTAGTGGGGCCCCATTGTCGGCAGTCCAATTCAGATTACCACCAACGGACCGGGCATTGTGATGCGTAAACAATTAATTCTAGCTACCTCTGCCAGCGTTATTTTTTTGTAAGCCAAAACACCCAGCCAGAGATAGTTTACATAAAACACCACTGCTGGATGTAAACACTTAGAGCTAGCATGTGCCATTAGCGTGTCATGCGGTATGGCACCTAGGATTCAATCTTCTCAGACAGTTTACAGCCCACCACAATCCAGTGTTGTGAGCCAACGTGTTATGTCTGTCAGCTGTGGGTGATACTAAAAAATTCTAGAGACAGAATAAGGTAGTGTTGAAAACACGGATTTGGCCTTTTGTGGAAATGGACATAAAAGATCATTGGTTTGGGTTCTGATGTATAAAAGCATAAATAAATGATTGATTTGAATGAGACATTGTGAAATGATAGTACACATTCCCATGATGCTGACATGGTGATCAACTAATTTTTCTATAATTTTCTATATTCTATAATGTGTTCTAGCACTAACCCCTCGATATATATATATATATATATATATAACCCCTATATATATATATATATATATATATATATATATATATATATATTCTGTTTTATTTAGTCTGTAATATCCACTTGAATGCCCCGAATGAATGAAGCCACCATCATACCATAGTAACTTGGATGGTAGTTGGCGAAAACTTTCGGTACCCATGACGACAGTGATGCGGCTTCCAGAAGCCCGTGCAACATGACAAGACCCGTGTATCCACATGACAGGGCCCTGTCGACCAATCCGGCGGCCGTTTTCAGAAGTGCTTGGCCGTCCAGTGTTGACGCCCATATCCCAATAGCCTAAAAGAAAAGGACTTAGTTTTAATATATATATATTACATACATACATAAATATGCAGGCCTTGGTCGTAACTAGTTTAGTGGTAGAATTGTGGGATACTTGCTTTTCTTACAAACCCGTGCAAAAGATGACCAGTTGTTGATAAATTTAATATCGTCTACAACATATTTTGGAGATAACTTTTGAGACTTGTGAGAGGCTACTCCACGGTGATGACCCGGTCACTACAGCCATACCATCCAATAAAATAAGGACGTCCGAAATTAACTGTTCTGTGACGTGTCAGTTAACGTGAAACTTACAACGGTATGACGCGTAAGTTAACTACCGCGCAAAGGTTGTAAATACCGTGTGGTTGTATTTTATGGGCAGGTAAAAGGTAGATAAATAGCCATGCTTCTGGTAGTATATTGCATATTTGCAATATCATTTTCAAAGACTAACACAAGATGACGATGATGATAAATGAAGATAATATAATGATGATAATGACAAGTTATGATGATCATGATTATTACGATGATAATGATGACCAATCTAATTAAAATTAGCTCCACTATTACATGTGGATCTAACAGCAGCCCGTTGAAGTTCATGTCCAGTTGATCTTTCATTCGACCAATCAAAACCTTACTTGCAAAATTATACCAGTGATTTGAAAAGAATTTGAAAATATTCGAGATTATGACGAGGGTATACGAAATGATTCGGGTGAATTATGAAGTATGCCGGAAACTAATTTCAATATAAAAAATGTATATAAAATTTGTTTCAAGACGAAAAAAAAAAAAACGTGATGGTATAGCCATAAAATCTGTTTATACTAGTATACAATCCAGAGTTTATTACTGCACTTTTCCCTCTGTGTTTTTTTAATGTTGAACTAGACCAACAAGTTCGCCTATTGCATAAATAGTCTCGCCTGATATTTTTAGAATTTGTATGCTCCCGAATAAGGTATGAAAGGCGAAGTTTAATTGGTCAATATTTAAATTGTTATTTATAGATGAAATGTCACCTGGACATAGCTCACGCAATGCTGTTAGATTTACTGGTAGTCCCAGTAGAGCTAATTTTAATCAGATTGGATGATGACCGAAACATTATACCATGTGATAATGATGATAATCATGATGATGATGATAATAAAAAGTAATGATAACATTATGCAAATGATGATGATGATGATGATAAAATAATAAAAAGCAATGATAACATGATGCAAATGATGATGATGATGATGTTGATGATGACGATGATGATGCTAATGTCAATGACAACCTACGACGAATGGCAATGACAAAATATAATGATGATGATGACAACGATGATAATATTAATAATGACAACGATGATTATGATCACGACAATATCAGGTAATGTTTTTCAAATCGATGATGTCCTTACGAGATCAAACGGTTCTGATGTATTGGAGAAGCCGTATGGCCCGTCCTTGAGGTGAGTGTGAGCGAGGTCAGCGCTGACGATCACCACGACTCGTTCAGACAGCGCCTCCAAGTATCTGTACAAATCACCCCCTGCAACAATACAAACATAAGATATTGCCTTTGAGATTTTATGTTCTAAATATACAAAATAAAAACAAGAAAACCAAAAAGCAGTTAAATGTATGGCTGGTAAAAATATTTAAAATAAAGTAACAAACATATATAAGATATCTGTTCTTGAAAACTAAATAAATAAAACATGCATACGGTGCAAACCAGCCAAGGCAGTGTTTGCAAACTGCTGTCATAAATCTGAACGACAAAACAGTTATCCGTGATCAAGGCCGCATCTTTGCACAATGCAGAGTCCAATGGGCATTTAGAAAAATAGTGATTGATTCCATGAATCTCTATTGTCTCGTCTATAGGAGGCATGCACTCCTGATGAGATCCTTTACTGGAGATTTCATTCCTCTTGCACCGTTAAAGAGGACTGCCACTCCCAGACTTGTACTAAATCAAAACTAGCACATGACAGAGCTCACTGGAATAAGTACAGGTGTGATGATAAGTAAGATTACTCCTTGCTACTTTATTTAAACTGGATCATCTATATTAATTTCCTTATTATCGGACGTCAATATTACAAACATGGTGACAGTTGTATGTTTCATGACGTCAGTTATCGATAACCGTTGATAGTGATAACATAACTTTATTAAAACTGTAGTGGTGTTCGTATTTTGCATTAGTAAATGATGTTATAATAATAATAATGGTGAGGCGAAATTGAAACATTCATCTGAACGACAATTCAAAATCGTACATTTGCACAAAACAGAGACAAAATAACGTTTTGACAATATTATGACCGCTCCCATAAGTCAATTGTTAGGAGGACTGCTACTTCGCAGGGCGATACTCCTGCCTACTTAACCCTGCCCAATTCACCAGCCGAATGGCTATCTTTCATTTTTAAGTGTCCTGTTAGCCGCTAAATAGGTATCACCCAAAGTGGCCATATTGTATCTTGACCTCCTTTTTCTTCTTCTTTTCTGGGATGTGTGGAGGGTGTGTGTGGGGTGGTCGTTGTTGTTGGGAGGGATGGGGGGGGGGGGGGGGGGTTGTTGCTTTTGTTTTGTTGATTGTGTTTTGTTTTGTTGTTTTTTTCTCTATAGCGCATCTCGTCTGATGCGAGCCCGAGAGCCAGACGGATATTTGGACAGTTATGACGCTCTCGGTATGGCCAGACAAAACTGTATATCAAAATTGCGCATTCTGTGCCAATCAAACGGTAGTCAAAGATTCCCGCTCTAACACAACAACAATTCTGTGTTTGACGTTAAATATAGGTAATACATTGATAATTTTCGATGTTAAATACCTTTACATTGATCATTTTCGAGTTGGCTGATAACAAAAATTAGACAAATTAACCACTAATATTTCACATGATGATAGTGATACAACATTCATGTTGATCTCTCCTGTTTTGGTGTTTAATGTTAAATAAGAATTGTTTCTCATTTTTTAGGAATTTATCGATGTATAAAAGTCACAAATGGTATAAAATCGCGTAGCGTAGCGAAGCGATTTTATACTACATTTGTGACTTTTATACATCGATAAATTCCTAAAAAATAAAAAACAATTCTTATAATTACAAACAGTACAAGAAGTGTACCTTAAAACACTAAAAAATAATTTCTTTCGTTCTTACCGTCAGCTATGTTCTGTAAATAAGCGTAGGAATACATGTATACATACTATTGGGTGTTTTTTTTGTTTTTTTTGTTGGTTTTTTTTTTTTGGGGGGGGGGGGGGGTAACAGAATAAAAACAAATAAAAAATATATTGTAATTTTTTTTTTAGTTATAACATGAATATCTCATCCAGTTTCCCTTATGTTTTTTAATCGAGAAAACAGGTCACTTCCTTGTTCTATTTTTA
Organism: Gigantopelta aegis; assembly: GCF_016097555.1. Lineage (NCBI taxonomy): Eukaryota > Metazoa > Mollusca > Gastropoda > Neomphalida > Peltospiridae > Gigantopelta > Gigantopelta aegis. The sequence continues at coordinate 11,635,167 of NC_054700.1, read as the reverse complement.
AAACGATCACCGAACTGGGTCATTGGACTTCTCGCCCATCCAGCTAAAAATAGTTCCAATCGATCTTGGTCTTCCGTGATGACGTATTTTTATGAGGTTTATGGAAGGATAACGCTTTGTTTTTTAGTGACGTCAGCCAATCAGAATACAGTAAATCGTATAAATTCGGAAAGTTTGTAATTATATGGACATAACATGAATGGAATCATGTTAGTATTATTAAGGTGCGTCATTCGTATATTAATTCAGTTTCATTCATTTACCCATTGAGGTAGCAGGACGTAGCCCAGTGGTAAAGCGCCCACTTGATGCGCGGTCAGTGCTCGTCGGTGGGTCCATTGGTCTATTTCTCGTTCCAGCCATTGCACCACGATTGCTACCCTGTCTGTGGAATGGTGCTTATAAAAGATCCCTTGCTACTAATGGAAAAATGTAGAGGGTTTCCTCTTCAAGACTATATGTCAAAATTACCAAATGTTTGACATCCACTAGCCGATGATTAATGAATTGATTCATTCATTCATTTAATCCCTACAGATACACAGACAATTTACAAGAAACACGTTACAGACAGACGGACAGAGAGACTACAAACCAAGTTGAAGAAGTTCTGGAATCATTTCGACATCTTTTGTGTATCGTCTGCTCGGCTGGGACAGAATCACGACCTTGACCTTCTCCAGGCTGGGAATAAAATAGAGTGGAATGACTTCTCCCCACCTTATAGTCGTAAAACAGAAAACAAAACAAAAAAGTTATTTAAAACATTGAGTGGTTTCACACACACACACACACACACGCACTCACGCACGTACGTACACAAATGTTAAACAAATTATAATAAACGAGCTCATCTATAACAAGAAATGTTTTATTTAACGACGCACTCAACACATTTATTTACGGTTATATGGCGTCGGACATATGGGCCCACCTACGGTGGTCGATCCTAGATCGACCGCGCATCATGTGGAGCACTGGTTGGAACGAGAAATAGCCCAATGGGTCCACCGACGGGGATCGATCCTAGACCTTCAACGTTCGTATTTATTAATGTATACAGCATCGTATAATTAAATTACGTGTACATACACTACACTTACGGTGGCGTCGTGGTTAGGTCATCGGTCTACAGGCTGGTAAGTACTGGGTTCGAATCCCAGTCGAGGCATGGAATTTTTAATCCAGATACTGACTCCAAACCCTGAGTGAGTGCTCCGCAAGGCTCAATGGGTATGTGTAAACCACTTGCACCGTGCTATCCTGCCTGTGGGAAGCGCAAATAAAAGATCCCTTGCTGCTAATCGGAAAGAGTAGCCCATGTAGTGGCGACAGCGGGTTTCCTCTCAAAATATGTGTGGTCCTTAACCATATGTCTGACGCCATATAACCGTAAATAAAATGTGTTGAGTACGTCGGTAAATAAAACATTTCTTTATTGGCACACAAATACAAAAAAATTAACGGCGATAGAATGGACTTAGTCTTTTGTGACATTTGCATTTGTGATTTGTTTTGAGGGGGGGCTTTTGTTGTTTTCTTGATCAAATAACTGAATCGAAATAATATTTAAAAAAAAAAATATATATATATATATATATATGTATCAAGCAGTGTAACGGCCTCGGTAGGTGTCGTGGTTAAGGCTGGTAGGTACTGGGTTCGCAGCCTGTTACCGGCTCCCACCCAGAGCGATTTTTAATGACTCCTCGGGTAGGTGTAAAGCCACCACACCCTCTTCTCTCTCACTAATAACTAATAAGTAATAACTGACCCACTGTCCTGGACAGAGTCCCTGGGCTCGAACTTAAGAATTTCTCTTAAAAAACTAAATTGCCGTGGGTGAAATGGCCCACCGACGGCAATTTAAAGCCTTCAAACGGCAATAGACCTTTGCAGCTATCCAGAGACAGGCCCCGGGACGGACATGCTCGAACCTCTAGTGGTATATGAGCATGTAAAAATTATTCGCACTCGCAGCAAATAAATAAGACTAAAAGGTTATTTTGCTGTATGTAGACATAATTTTTAAATGTACTAATGTTAGATACTGGCAGCTAATGTACCTCTGCGGTCGGACCGGCCTCGGTGGCATCGTGGTTAGGCCATCGGTCTACAGGCTGGTAGGTACTGGGTTCGGATCCCAGTCGAGGCATGGGATTTTTAATCCAGATACCGACTCCAAACCCTGAGTGAGTGCTCCGCAAGGCTCAATGGGTAGGTGTAAATCACTTGCACCGACCAGTGATCCATAACTGGTTCAACAAAGGCCATGGTTTGTGCTATCCTGCCTGTGGGAAGCGCAAATAAAAGATCCCTTGCTGCTAATCGGAAAGAGTAGCCCATGTAGTGGCGACAGCGTGTTTCCTCTCAAAATCTGTGTGGTCCTGTGTTTGACGACATATAACCGTAAATAAAATGTGTTGAGTGCGTCGTTAAATAAAACATTTCTTTCTTTTTTTCTGCCGTCGGTAAGGCTCCCGACCTACGACAATTTATAGTTCGAGCCCTGGAGTCCAGATAGCTGAAATGAGTGCCCAGGACAGCGTGCATGAACCTTAAATGGATACAAGCACGAAAACAAGTTGAAATGACTGACTGACTGAAAGAATGAATGAATGAATCTAGAAATCACTCACCTTAGTGGAAAAGGTACATCACTGCCACCCGGCGGACCATACCCGCTTAATCCTGATACATTCCGAGCAGTCCCGAACTCGCTCACGATTTCTTCCGAACGTCGACTGTCTAGCGATGCGTTCACTTTGTAACAACACGGGGGACACTGGCAGTTATCGGTGTCGGCGTATCCAGCTCCCGTGGGATTTAAATAAAACACAAAGTTGTTCAGATCAGAAATCCCATGCGGCGTGCTAAGGAATATTATGTCAGGAGCCAGAGATATTACAATCTGCCCGATTCTCGTGCACGCGTTGTGAATTTCCCACGCTTCGTGTTTCGCGGTGTGGTTTGTCGTGTTGAAATATTTTGGATCCAGAGCGATCCCGCCGTGTGGGTGAACGAAGCCCGCGAGCAGTTTGGAGAACGACAGATCCGGTACTGTCAAAAACGCGAACAGGAAATACAGAAACATGTTCGCATGGCCCAAAGTCCGATTGAGACCATGCATTTTGTTGACATAAACAAAACGTTAGATAATGAAAGTTATCTCCCCTATCTTGCTTACTGGCATGTTGTTCATAGGTTCTAATGGACCGAATCAATTCCTATTGCCGGTAATGTTAACGTTTTCTAATAAAAAAAAAAATTTTTAAACTGATAAAAACAGCGTATTCATACACTTAGACAGTACATCAGCACCTCACATCTAATGGGTGTCATATACTATTTAAGAGATTCAATTAATGTTTTTATTAGCAATCGTTTTTTGTGGGTTTTTTAATGAGAATCGCAGTTCCATTTTTGGGGGATACCCTGCACTAGTTTCAACCTCTGGATAACGACTGTATAACAAATAAAAGTGTATTTATTTATTGCCAATGGAGAATAGTATTTGTACACATAATCATGTCATATATTACTACCAATCAGAGCCGCAAATGCTATTACTTTTGCACACACACACACACACACACACACACACACACACACATATCTCCATCTCCCGCTTCTTACGCCAGTGCTTGTGACTGGCTGCTCCACGGTGATCCCCCGGTCACCAGAGCCATACCATCCAATAATATAAGAACGTCCGAAATAGATTGTTATATATATATATATATATATATATATATATATATATATATATATATATATATATATATATATATATATATATATATATATATATGTGTGTGTGTGTACAGTCAAACCTGTATATAACGGCCACTCAACGGACCCAGTAAAAGTGGCCGTTATATATATTATATGTGTGCGTGCGTGCGCCCCCTCCCCCCCCCCCCCCCCCCCCCGACACACACACACACACACTGTTTGGCACCTTCCTACGCCACTGACAAGTCTCAAAAGTTATCCACAACATATGCTGGAGACGATATTAAATTTATCTACACGGATCATCAGAGATACTTTTTACACGTTAAAGCGCATCCCTCTCCAAGAAAAGTAACAATTTTGTCCAAAAATATGAATTGGTAGGTTTCAATATGTTATGGATAAAACTTTATTATTTATAGCAAGCTTATTATTACACTGGAATTTTCGTGGCGCTTTGAAATTCATAGAGGGGACCGCACCTTCAGTACCAGCCCACCGACCCACCCCAGGATCCACAGCTGATTTTATTTCTTGTTCGTTATACGAGTATCTTCGTTTTAATTTTAAAATTTGGGGGCGAGTTTATGAAGCCTGTTTTTTCTTAAGCGCAGGTTTTTAATCATTGTAAATGTATGTATCGTTGTTAGTCGCAATTAAGTCAAAAATAGGCTTTGTAAATTTGGCTCTGTATATTATTACCTGATTTATTAAAAAAAAGATTAAAAAAAGATGTGTATTTTAATATCAGAACTCAAACATGTACATAAGTGTACGAGACAGAGGGAAGGAGGGCAACTCCCCCCCCCCCCCCCCCTCCCATCCTAGTGCTGGAGCCAAACCTTGAAATTTTGGCAAAAAATTATAGCTATATTCGGGCAAAATGTGCTAACCTGACACATTTTTACCATGTATTTCCATCATTCTATCCTCATAATTATCCATGTAAAAATGCGTAGTGATTCGTTTGCAACTCTATATAGCTATTTGGCAGTAATACTTATATGAAAGAAAGAAAGAAAGAAAGAAAGAAAGAAAGAAAGAAATGTTTTATTTAACGACGCACTCAACACATTTTATTTACGGTTATATGGCGCCAGACATATGGCCAAGGACCACACAGATTTTGTCTGTGAAGAGAGACCAGAGTTTAATACTAATATGAATAAATAAATGTTGTTACCTAGATTCGGACATTTTCTTTTAATTCAGCCTCCCCCCCCCCCCCACCCCCGTTCCCCCCCCCCCCCTTACAAAAATGAACATGTACACGTGTTTTTAGTAGCCAAACCAATGTTTTTATATTTTACAACGTCGTACCGCCTTAATTTTTCAGCTGATACAGGCGCGTGTGCGGGGGAGGCAGGGGGGTTTTCGGGGGTCGAACCCGCACACCACCCTGCTCGAGCAAATTTTTTTTATTTCAATACATTTTCCAGGAGAGTCACCTTATAAACTTCCCTCAAGACAGTTTAGATCACCCACCCCTCACGCGCCTGTAATATCAACCAGAATGTAATGCTTTTGAGACGTCTTGACCTTTTACTCCTGTTGACCTTTTCGTCGTCTGACCCAATGATTGATTTGATGGACTCTCAAACGGTGTCAAAGGTGCAGTAAACTGGCGTGGACAAACGTACCGTATATGTACTATATAAAAGTAGCAGCCATAGCATTATTAAAAAACTTTAAAAAACCTATATATATATATATATTATTATTATTATTATTATTATTATTATTATTATACAGCTGTTACATTAATAATTGTTTGTTGTTATTTTGTTGGGTTTTTTTTTTTGGGGGGGGAGGTTTGGGGGGGGGCTAGTTATTGTATAACGACACCATTATAGCACATTGATTTATTAATCATCGGCTACTGGATGTCAAACATTTAGTAATTCTGACATCTAGTCTTAGAGGAAACTTACTACATTTTTCAATTAGTAGGAAGGGATCTATTATGGACTTTCCCACAGACAGGACAAAACATACCACAACTTTTGTTATACCAGTTGTCGAGCACTGGTTAGGACGGAGAAGGAAGGAAATAGTTTATGTAACGACGCACACAACACATTTTATTTACGGTTATATGGCGTCGGAGGACGGAGAAAACCCCAATCCACTGCATTGGTTCGATCCTTCTATGGACAAGTGCACAAAACAGATCCCTTGCTGTTTTTCAGTAGGAATCGACGTGACAGTCTCTAGATCAAATATCAAATGAACAAATCGAACTCAAAATATGTGATGAGGAAAGGAAAGGAAATGTTTTATTTAACGACGCACTCAACACATTTTATTTACAGTTATATGGCGTCAGACATATGGTTAAGGACCACAAAGATATTGATTGAGGAAACCCGCTGTCGCCACTTCATGGCCTACTCTTTTTAGTTACCAGCAAGGGATCTTTTATATGCACCATCCCACAGACAGGATAGTACATACCACGGTCTCTGTTACACCAGTTGTGGAGCACTGACTGGAACGAGAAACAGCCCAATGGGTCTACCGATGGGGATCGATCCTAGACAGACAACGCATCAAGCGAGCGCTTTGCCACTGGGCTACGTCTCGCCCCCTAATATGTGATGAGATATAATTTGAAAAAAATAAAAATAAAAAATAATAATATATATATATATATATATATATATATATATATATATATATATACTACTCAAAAGAATTTAAGGGTCAGACGATATTTTCGACATTATTTTCTGAATGTCAATTATATTAGCTAGACCATAATGTCACGCATGGTATTGTTTCATTTTGACGAAAGTGGGTCTAAGCAATCCATAAATGAATTAAAATCCACTGTCATTGACACTGTCGACTAGTTCTAATGGCGAAAACATGCTTACATTTGCACGTAAATTAGGGCGAAAGCGAAAGGTCTGCTAAGTGCCCATAACTTGCTTTATTTGTGGTTTTTTGTAAATATGGAACAATAAATTAAATTTTTGGTGTAGTTTACATCATCAATCTAATACACTCTGAAACTTGTTTGGTTATAAATTTTTGACCCTTAAATTCTTTTGAGTAGTATTTGACGGGGGATGGTAGTGATAGGGTTTCTTATTTTGTTGGGGGTTGTGTTATTTTTGTGTTATTTTGGTTGATTGTTTCTTTCTTTGTTTGCTTGTTTGTTTGTTTATTTGTTGTTGGGTTGTTGTGTTTTGTTTTCTTGTTGTTGTTGTTGTTGTTGTTTTTTGTTTTGTTTTGTTTTGTTGTTGTTGTTGTTGTTTTTGTTGTTGTTGTTGTTTGGGTTTTTTTTTTTTTTTTTTTTTTTTTTTTTTTTTTTTTTGGGGGGGGGGTTGACAGTATGAAGGCGGTCCCACTAAGTACAAAAAGTATGTATAAACCACAGAACTGTTATCTGTTTATTAACTGGCTTATCGCATAAGTTTGTTGATATCCAATCTTCAAACATGTTCGAGGCGGGATTTAGCTCAGTCGGTTGAGAGCTCGCTTGAGGTGCTTGCTTCACAGGATCGAACCATCTCGGTGGATCCATTCAGCTGATTGGGGTTTTCTCGTTCCAACCAGTGCACTACAGCTGGTCAAAGGCCGTGGTATGTGATTTTCTGTCCGTGGGAAAGTACATATAAAAGATATCTTGCTGCATTAAGAACAAGTATCGGTTTTCCTCTGTTGACTAAGTGTCAGAAGTACCATATGTATGACATCTAATAGCCGATGTTTAATTAATCAATGTGCTCTAGTTGTGTCGTTAAACAAAACAAACTTTAACTTTTCAAACACGTTCTGAACATCGAGAAATATTTCACTTTATCTTTATAGATTTTTTGCATCGATCATTTATAATGGGCGGTAACTCCACCCGGTTTGTTTAATCAACGACCAGTCCAAAAGTTCAGCATGCAAACGTTTCGCTAACGTTCGTAATCTGTTTGACTGGTTCCCGAAGTGTGGTAATTCAGTTTACGGTCTAGCGTAAAAATCAGTCTAGCGACCGTTAGCGACAAGCGGTTGACTGAAAGAAAGGAAAGAAGAACCGTTTTATTCATGTAAGTAGGAGGGATTAACGTTCACATTCAGAGCAAGCTGTTGTAGGGCACGCCTGTCTTGGGCACAGGTGCCGGCCTCGGCCGGCTCCTCCGTCCAGGGCCCCGTTCCATGAAACGATCTTAGCCCTAAGATCAACTTAAGTGCATAGGGTAGCTTAGCTATGCGCCTAAGCAGGGGTTCGGGGGGTTCGGACGACCCCCCCCACACACACACACACACACACACCACCACCACCACCACCCAATTTTATTCAACGACGCACTCAACCCATCCCATTGTATTAATACGGTTATCAGGGCCGTATCTAGCGGGGGGGGGGGGCAAGGGGGGATTATAGAAAGTTGACGAAATTTCTCTTCTTAACCGTTTAAGGAGTTTTAGACTATTAACCACTCAGATACCCCCCCCCCCCCCAACAAAAAATCCTAGATACGGCCCTGGTTATATACCGCCACACACGGGCTACACTCTCACACACACACACACACACACTCTCTCTCTCTCTCTCTCTCTCTCTCTCTCTCTCTCTCTCTCTCTCTCTCTCTCTCTCTCTCTCTCTCTCTCTCTCTCTCTCTCTCTCTCTCTCTCTCTCTCTCTCTCTCTCTCTCTCTCTCTCTCTCTCTCTCTAAAAGATCCCTTGCTGCTTATGGAACAATGGAGCGGGTTTTCTTTCTAAGACAATATGTTAAAATTACTAAATGTTTAACATCCCAATGCCGATGATTAATAAATCAGTGTGCTCTAGTGGTGTCGTTAAACAAAACTAACTTTCTTTTACTTTTGTCAGACCCAGAAGGAAGGAAAGAAATGTTTTATTTAACGACGCACTCAACACATTTTATTTACGGCTATATCTTTAATTAGCTGCATTTAGCTATCAAAATTATTATATATAAAATGAAAGTGAGGATTATTTATTTATCAACACCTCAGCGCATTTTTAACTACGACTGTTAGGACAGACACAGGCAGACAGACAGACAGACAGACAGACATACATACAGATAGTTTATTAAAGTCTCACCTCATAACAACAGAATAAAATTTAGCATATAAATACAAGCATTATAAATTATGAAATTGTAATGAGCCACTTTATACTGAGTTATGAGATAAGACACTATCCAAGGCGCGGATGCAGTATTTCTGAAAGGGGGAGGGGGGGGGTCCAAAGGTGATGACTGATCTCTCCTTTTACATAGAACAGTTAATATAATCACGTTTTCAAAAAGGGGGCGTCGGGACCCCTGGACCCCCCTCCCTCCCCCGGATCCGCTACTGTATTCGCTAAAAGTGGCCAAAAGACAAAGTAGGTGTCTATTTTGAAACGTTCGCGGACTAAGTGATTGGTTCTCGTGGGTTATTAGGTTTAATGTGAAGCGTTTTCCCAGCTCTGTTTGGTTGAACGCAGCGTATAGAAAGTAAGATAGGAAGTCCGCTGCTGTCATATAGAGGCGACTTTTACCGAACAGCCGCAAGGCATCGTTTCACACCTTTGATCTATTGCCGCCAGTCGCGGGGCACTGATTGGGACATGGGGCGGGGGGTGGGAGGGGCGGGGTTCTTTGAAGTTAATCGATCTTTCGACCCAATATATTTCAGTCCAGTTCAAGTTCTTTATTTGCCATGAGTTTTACAACTCATCAGCTGAAATACATAACATAAATAATAGAACCAGTGTTTTTGCCAGAAAGAAATTTTTTGAGTATGGTGCTATGGAATAGAATGCAACCACAGTCAACAGGGAGTATGGGGGGCCTCCCTCAGAATGAAAATGGGTTACGTTTAGGGTTAGGGTTAAGAAAATCATACAGTAATGATAAGAGTCATTCATTTTGTCAAAATGTTAACTTAAAAAAAAAAATATTGGGGTATGGCGCCATACCTGTTTTACCCTCTAGCAGAAACCCTGACAACTTAGTTATACAAAATACACACGTGCAAAACAATGGTGGGTGTGGTTTATATATAATCATGGACAAATAAAGTGATAAAAGTTACATTTATTACATTAACTATCATTCTGCATTAGCCGATCTCAAATTGTAGTAGCTTGCACTAAATATTTTCTTAGGTTATTCAATTCCTTATTGTTACCGGTGATTGATAACTGTATAACACGATAAACACTTGGCCGCTAATACATTTTTATATATTTACAGCGCAAATCTTTGTATTGTGGACACTCTATCATAAAGTGATATTCATCTTCTATAACATTAGCATTACACAGAGTACATATTCTTTCTGACCTTTCAATGTTTCTATACCTGCCAGACTCTACGTTTAAGTAGAACACTCTACCACTACGTCACACCTGTCAATACAGAGTTTGTTTTGTTTAACGACAGCACTAGAGCACGTTATGTAATTACTCATCGGCTGTTGGGTTCAAACATTTGGTAATTGTGACACGAAGTTTTCACCACTGGCATCCCCACCACCACCATAACCACCCCCCACCCCCCACCCCCACCCCACCTAACCCCACCCCACCTCGTTATGTATTTTCCTGTCGCCAATAGCACCACTCATAGACATGTTTAACGACACCACTAGACCACACTAATTTATTAATCATCGGCAATGAATGTCAAACATTTAGTAAATTCGACATATAGTCTTAGAGAGGAAACCCGTTACATTTTTGCATTAGTAGCAAGGGATTTTTTTTATAGATAGGATAGCATATACCACGGCCTTCGACATACCAGTTGTGGTGCACTGGTTGAAACGAGAAATCGCTCGATGGGCCCACCGACGGACGGGAATCGATCCCAAACCGACCGCGCATCAAGCGAGCGCTTTTTCCACTCCCACCTCCCCTCCCTCCCACTGGCCTAGACCACATCAGGGTTTCTGCCAGAGGGTAAAACAGGTATGGTGTCATACCCAAAAAAAATTGTAGATTTTATTTTGCTTTAATTAACCTTTCGACAAAGTTAATGACTCTTATCATTACTGTATGATTTTCTTAACCGAAACCCTAAACCTAGCCCTTCCCCTCCTATACCCCCTGTCGACTGCGGTTGTATTCAGCACATACATTGTGTGTATATATATATATATATATATATATATATATATGTTGATGATTTTTTCAGCCGGCGGTGACAACGGCGAAATCTTGTTCGTTTAGCACAACGTCAAGTATGTTCTTTGATTGAAGAACCTCAGGCGAGCACTTTACCGACTAAACTAGATCCCGCCCATACAGTTAAAGTTTTGTTTTCTTTATTGACACCACTAGAGCAGAATGATATATTAATCATCGGCTATTGTATGTCAAACATTTGGTAATTCTGACATAGTTTTAGAAAGGAAACCCGCCACATTTTTCCATTAATAGCAAGGTATACTTAATATGCACCATCCCAAAGACTGGAGAGCACATACCACAGCCTTTGATATACCAGTCGTGGAGCACTGGCTGGAACCAGAAATAGCTAGCCCAATGGGCCCACCGACGGTGATCGATCCTAGATCTACCGCGCATCAGGTGAAGGCTGTACCACTGGGCTACTTCCCGCTGACATGAACTTTATGTCATGTATTATTATTTTTAATAACACAAAATCAATTTAAAGTAAAGTTTAACTAATTTTATTTTAATGTACTTTGAGATGTACATCTATGGAAGGAAGGAAGGAAATGTTTTATTTAACGACGCACTCAACACATTTTATTTATGGTTATATGGATGGCGTCAGACCACACAGATATTGAGAGAGGAAACCCGATGTCGCCACTTCATGGGCTACTCTTTTCGATTAGCAGCAAGGGATCTTTTATATGCACCATCTCAGAGATGGGATAATACATACCACGGCCTTTGTTACACCAGTTGTGTAGCACTGGCTGGAACGAAAAGTAGCCCAATGGCTTGTCTAGTGCAAGTATATTATTTTTAAACTGTTTTTCAACTTCAGTATGCCTAATGTCATCCATACATCTTCAGAACAACAATTTCAAAACAGTGTAATTATCTGTTTTCAAAAGGTGTCGGAATTGATTTTCAGTGTTAGAATACGTCTATTCGTTTTTATTTATATGTATTTTATTCGTTGTAATAATTTAATAAATTTAGTTTTTGTTATTGTTGTTGTTTGTTTTCGTTGTTGTTGTTGTTGTTCTTTTTTGTGGGGGTGTGGGTGGGGCCAGAACAATAATTTATATTTTGTGTTTATACCTAGAAAGAAGATAAATCTGGTCAAACAGCAAGTAGGTGATCGTCACAGCTTCCGGGATTGTGTAAAACTATAGCCTACAGTTACGTTCATACACTGATATACCAGTCGTGGAGCACTGGCTGGCGTGATATTTGACGTGATAATGTTTTATGCATTTTCAAATTTCCCCAGATATGTTGAGAGCATGACGAGGCAGGTCGAGGCGGGGGTTGGGGCATCCCCCCCCCCCCCCCCCCCCCGTCACACCTGTTTTGTCCACCTGTTTGTATTTGCCTGACGCCACATAACACGATTCACAGTGTGGGTGCACACACCACCAATCATGTAGCTGTCCAGAGGCGGATCCAGAAAATCCATTTAGGGGGCTCCAATGACATGAGGCGGAATTCCAGGGGAACTTTTGGGGAGGTTTGGAGGGGATCGAAAAAAAAATGAAAATTATAACTGTTGCAAAATTTAGAGGGGGCTGGGCCCTTTGTCTCCCCCCCCCCCCCAGATCTGCCTCTGCTGTCCCCTAATTAATATACTAACGATTCAACGGTCCAGGGCCCCTTACTACGAAATAATTGTATCTAAGGTTCATTGTAGTGACTCAATGGTGCAGTGGCCGAAACTGAAAGGGGGCTCTATTTAAGGAGATACCCCTACCGGAGGTATAACAAGCTGGGACCGGTCTCATTTTGATCGTCTGGATCTCTAGTTTCTGAAAAACGATGTTGTAGTTGAAGCAAACTTGTACAACATGCTGAATTAACCCCTTGTGTGCGGCAACCTCTGAAAAAAATACATTTTTAGTTACTTTATGAAATCAGCCCTGTTATTTTTTAGAATTGGTAGTTATATCAATGTATTTCATTGAAATGGACATGTAGCAATATATTTTAGGCAGTTTTATGACGATAAGGGGGTTAAGGGTCCAAAAATTTACCCAAAATATGGCGATTTTGTGTGATTTTGACCAAACTGAAGTACATTTTCTTGCACCCTACTACCAATACATGTTACAACAGTGTCAGACCTGACTTTATTCATCATCCAGGATGTGTCATAGAAGGAAAAATAAGTTTGAGCATGGTGAAGTGGGTATAACATGGTCCATTAACCCTCTGTTTGCGACAACGCACAAACTACTTTTTTGTATTTTTGCTTTTTTGATGAATGAGGGTAGGTATGTGGAAAGTCCCAGCCATAATCATCACAAAGTTTAATTAATGCCATCATTGACATGGTAAGTACAATGTAACAGTAGCATCTGAACTGACAGATATGATTAAAATGGAAGGAAATAATACTGTTTCCACGTTACAGCAGACCTTGCAATCTACAGCAAGGCACAACAGATTATGTGGAGCAGACCGGAACCACTGGTGGGCAAAGTAACGATGAGGCTGGGAGCAATGCATCTGATAATGGCTTTCCTGGCAAGCATTGGTAAGATATTCGGAGTTGGTGGACTTCAGAACATTCTAACTTCATCAGATGTATATGCATCTGCCACGGTTAACCAAATTCTACAAGGAAAGCAGTATGCCCGTGCAATCCGAGGTGTCCGTCTGGCACACGAAGCTCTGTCGCAGATGTTCCTGATCTCAGCTAAAGCCTTTGCCATCAAAAACAGTTTGCCGTGGCTGACCAATGAAACCAAGCATCTAGTACGAGATCTGGAGCAGTCCTTCGAATCAAAAGATGCAACTGCCTGTGCTACCGTTTGCCAGAAAGCTGAGGACGCAATTCCCCAGTCCGTATTGGATACGATCACTCGCTTTCAAAACGAAGGACGACAGCACTCAGAAACATTTGCATACTGGGATAGCTTCCTTGAGTCTGGTAACATACTACTTCGACTCTTACGAGCAGACAGGGAGGCAAATTTCCTAATGCATATACAAGCTGTGGTGGAAACTGTCCCCTATTTCGTCCTTGCTGGGCGAATTAACTATTCTCGATACACCCCAGTGTACATTGCAGAGATGAAGCAACTGAAAGAAAGAGAACCACTGATATATCGCCACATGATGGGGGGGGGGGGGGGGTTGTTCGTAGGTCAGCGAGTCGGATTTTCAATTGTGTCCCTACAGATCAAGCCCTGGAACAAACAATCAATCGTGAAGCAAAGAGCCAGGGAGGTGTTACAGGTTTCATACTGCGCAAAGGCGCACTGCTACGCTGACTAATGACACAACACATCACGGGCGAATATGCGGAGGCTTTCAAAGAACGTTGTAATTTCGGGACCAATGGAAAACTGCATGAAGAGCTGGGGACTTCTCGTACGAACAAGGACGGAAAGGATGTGAAGGACATGAAGGAATGCCTTTACAGTCAGTGCCAGGATCCATTTGAACTGGATGATGTTCCAGACCATCTAATGAACATCACCACAGGTCAAATAGCATCACGTGAAGTTGAGGATTCTATGAAGGGCATCCCGGACAGGGGCAAAGTGGTCTTCGATGACTGTGTCAAGCAACGATTTGGGGACGAGCCCACGAAAGGTTTGTGGGAACCAATAAAGAAATGCACCATGTCAACATTTGCGGACATGAAGAAGGCCCTCCCAAACGACAAGGATCGAAAGCTGATAATTGACAGTGAGGTATTGTTTCGGCGGCTTATGGGAGTCTCCAAGAGTCGTGATGTTGACCTGAGGAAAGTTCTCCAGTACCACCAGCCCTCTTCCATGGTGATGGAACGATGAGATGAGAGAGAGCAATAAGGCCGACTTAGCCAAGAAGCTTGAATCAAATTGTTCGGAAGTTTTAACAGAGCTGCCACAGATACCAACGTTCACTTCATCCGCATATATCATCGATGGCATGGCAATGGTTCAATCGCTAAACGAGAACCACTTCAGAACGTTCAAGGATTTGGCAGAAGTGGTTCAGAAACGTACAGTTCGACTTCTCAGCAACCCGTCCTTGGAGTTGAGCTGTGTGACCATTGTCTTCGATCGCTATGATAAAGGGTCGTCAATCAAGACAACAGAACGAGAACGACGGGGTTCTTCTGCACTGTTACCTATGTATTAGATCCAGGGGAGCAGACAAGTTCCTAACTACCGGAAGTTTCTGAAAGGAGTAGGCAACAAGGCAAGCCTAGCGAATTATATTTTGCTGTACATTTTGGAGCATGCAACTGAATATATTCCAAATGGGAAATCCATCATCTTGGCAGGTGGATTCAGTGAGGGAATGCTTGTGAAAGAAGCTACCCCATCTGGAGTGTCATCCATTGAAATACTGTATAGTAACCAGGAGGAAGCCGATACACGAATGATCCTACACGCTTCCAGTCTGTCACGGGACCATGAGAGAATCATAATTCGGTGTGATGATACAGACGTCTTAGTCTTATTAGTCTACTATTTCAGCAGAGAACAATTAACTGATCATGTGTATATGTATGCTGGACATTCCAAAAAGGAGCGATACATTCCTGTACATAGGATTGCGAATGAACTTGACCAAACAGTTTGTGAGTGTCTCCCTGCTGCCCATGCCCTCACAGGATGTGACACCACATTTTCCATGAACAGAATAGGTAAGAAAACTGCCTATTCTAAACTGCTGAAAAATGTAGACACTCTGTCGAAAAAGACATTCCATGATGATAACCCAGAGGACAGTGTCACCGTTGCTCGCAGCGATGCACTACTTCTATACGGGAAGAAGAGAAGTGACATGGACACGCTTGACGAGTTGCGCTACATCATGCCTACGACAACAGACAAGTCCGCATCCATGCTTCCCCCAATGGAGGATGCCTTCAAACAGCACGTCCTTCGAGCAAAATACCAAACACGAATTTGGTGCAATAGCCACATCCCTAACGAAGAGGTGATCGAACCAGTTGGCCATGGTTGGTCTGCTTGCGATGATGGAGGTATCACACAGACATTGTTCATTCAGGCATCTGCTCCAGTTGAGGTTCGGGACCTGACTCACCTCTACTGCACTGATAAAGACTGTTTGAGTGCGAGGAAGTGTCCTTGTCTCCTTGCCAGACTAGAGTGCATCGATGCTTGTTCTTGTACAGACTGTGGTAATCAGAACAACAAACCTGAAGGAGATGATGGAATGGAGGTGGACACAGACATGTGATTGAATAAATGGGGACTTCGTTTCACTTCATAGGTGGTGTCTGGTATATTACGAGTAGGCTACAGTTGGCATTGTCGCAAACAGAAGGTTAATGGACCATGTTATACCCACTTAACCATGCTCAAACTCCATCTATGACACGTCCTGGATGATGAATAAAGTCAGGTCTGACACTGTTGTAACATGTATTGGTAGTAGGGTGCAAGAAAATGTACTTCAGTTTGGTCAAAATCACCAAAAATCGCCATATTTTGGGTATATTCTTGGACCCTTAACCCCCTTATCGGCATAAAACTGCTTAAAATATATTGCTACATGTCCATTTCAATGAAATACATTGATATAACTACCAATTCTAAAAAATAACAGGGCTGATTTCATAAAGTAAGTAAGTGAAAATGTCATTTTTTCAGAGGTTGCCGCACACAAGGGGTTAATTCAGCATGTTGTACAAGTTTTCTGCAACTACAACATCGTTTTTCAGAAAGTAGAGATCCAGACGGTCAAAATGAGAATGGTCCCAGCTTGTTATACCTCCGGTAGGGGTGCATCTAATGTTTTTTCGTCCCGACCACTGCACTACAAGGTGAGTTTTACAACTGGCACCGTAAACTTTACATCCGTTCCACAAAGCAACCTTACGGTAGTCATAAGTGCCCCTTTAATGATTAAAATCTTCTTTGCTAAGAAGTGCAAATTAGTTAAATAATAAATTTGTTACCCATTTTTCGGAACATCTTGGATGTATTCATTGGTATCAGACATGAAGTAACTTTGTCAGTTTAGGCCTATCTGGTAAGCGATAATTGCCGAATGCATAAGACATAAAAGTTTCATTAAAAGGTATTTGGTATATATTAGATCCATTATTACATAAAAAGTCAGTATCCTTCTTAGAAAATTATCAAATCATCATTTAAGTAATTGGCTAACATCTGCCTCGTACCTATTGTAAATTTGCACTGTAATTTACGATAGCAAGCTACACCGCGTCGTGGAACGGGCTGGCGATCGTAGAAACAAATTAAGGTCACGATGGTAGGTATTTACGGCGATAGTAGCGCTAAGATTGCAGGCAAACAAACAAAACCATAAACATCAAACACTTACCTATATTGAAATATCCACTCAATATTTACAGAAAATATTGCAACAAAACAGCACAGCAGAATGTTAGCAGTCAGCATTGTCATGATTGTTGACGTCACGTCAAAGGATTGTTGACGTTTGTATGGTAACATTTCGGCAATGTTCGTAACTTAACGGAAAATGTCGAAATACAATATATCTGGCAGGTATAATACTGGAATAACTGCTGTCGAGTTACAAGATAATTTTGTTTCTTTTGTTTAACAACACCACTAGAGCACATTGATTTATTATTCATCGACAATCGGATGTCAAACATTTGATAACTGACATAGTGTTAGAAAGGAAACTCGCTACATTTTTCTATTAGTAGCAAGGGATCTTTTATATGCACCATCCCACAGACAGGATAGCACATATCACGGCCTTTGATATACCAGTCGTGGTGCACTGGCTAGAATGAGAAATAGTCCACTGGGTCCACCGACGGGGATCGATCTCAGACCGACCGCACATCAAGCAGGCGCTTTACCACTGGTCTCACCCCTACTTACAAGACAAAGGGCAATCATAGATAGGCCGCTATATATTCCTTTACATAAGGGTTTTTTTCTGTTCAAAGGTTAGGCTTAGGGCAAGCAAAACGGTAGTTTAAAAAAAAAAAACATGCGCACAAACGTCAAAATGTCTTGGGCGGTTGCAGGATGTTTCTAGGGAGGTTTGGGGTGGGGTGCTAATAATAAAAATGTAAAAGATTTATAATAATATAAACAAAAAAATAATTTTTTAAAAAGAAAGAAAAAAGACAAAGGGAGAGAATTTAACTATTAAATTCCCCCCCCCCCCCAAAAAAAAAAGAAAAAAAGAAAAAGTAAATATGATTTCTATATTTTCACTGTAGCTAAAATACAGTAAAAATATTACTTTTCATCGGATATCACTTTTATGGTTTCTGTAGATCTATGTATATAATAAAAAGCAATTTATAGTGCTTGTCACCAGCGAAAACAGGCTACGGGGGGGGGGGGGGGGGGGCGTTTCAGAAAGGGAGCCTACAATATTCAGAGATCGACAAGCGGTTGGGGTCAAGCAAAAATTGTCTTCTTTTTGCCAATATATTTTGCGGTGGAACATGACTCGAGCCGCTCGTCACAGCTTAGAATTAGTAAAAGGGAGGCCTGTATGACGAGTCGTCCACATTTTTATAAGTACCAGCTATGGACCAACAACGATTTGATGCACACAAAATCTGTTTCCTTTTGACTGATCCGTCGTCACGTAAGTTATAGAGCTAAAATGATATTGTGTACTTGTACCTTTTTTTAAACGCGTTTCTGATCGTTCTAATATTTTTACTAGATTAAATTTCATTTTATTTCCTAAAATATTTTTTTTCGTACTTACGAAATTATTTTAAGACAGAATCAAGTTTGGTCTTGTTACAAATATTAAGATGACCAGAAACACATTGAATATACAGACATTGATATTCTAAACAAGAAAATATATTTAATATGTAAGTTGAATCGTAAAAGTATTTTATTAGTCGGAAACATCTTACAATGCAGCAACCTCTGGAATGTCCCTTTAATGACTGTCCAATTTCAGCAGTAAAGATTGATGCTGAATCGGACAATTTCGTGGACATTGTGTCTGAGGAGTGTACCTCAAGGTACAGCGTAGACAGGATACTGAGGACAGTACATCTTAAGCCTACTGGTCGCATTGGACACATCTTACAATGCAGCAACCTCTGGAATGTCCCTTTAATGGCTGTCCAAATTTCAGCAGTAAAGATTGATGCTGAATCGGACAATCTCGTGGACTATTGTGTCTGAGGAGTGTACCTCAAGGTACAGCGTAGACAGGATACTGAGGACAGTGCATCTTAAGCCTACTGGTCGCATCGGACACACGTTACAGTGACATCAATCTTAGAGCAGCTTCTTTAAGAGCAGGAATAATCCACAGTGGCAGATCCAGAAAATCCAGGGGCGGGGGGGGTAGTGACATCAGGTGGAATGCTAATGGAACTTTTGGGGAGGTTTGGAGGGGGATTATATAATTATAACTATCGCAAAATTTAAGGGGCCCCGGGCCCCTGCCCCCCCCCCCACCCACCATCCGCCTTTGGCCTTTGATCCAATAAGTAAGATTGATACTGCATACGGCAGGGGCGTATTTAGGTGGTTACACCCTCCGTCTTCTCTTTGGTGGCGAAGCTGCATTTTTATAGACTCACAAAGGGGTGGGGGTCGAACCCCTTCACATGCTTTGTTTTTGGGGGGTTTGTTTGTTTTTTGTTTTGTCTGCTTGGGGATGGATTTTTTTTTTTTTTTTTTTTTTTTTTTTTTTGGCATTGCATTTTCCTAGAGAGCATGACCGAAACTCCTCCTCCACCATAAAACTTCGTTTTTCCATAGTCAGTACACACACAAGTGTCCGGCTCTGAATCGTCCTGGCTTCTCCCTTTTGAAAACACGGTCGTCGAAACCGCATCTTCCCTTGTATTGAAAGTTAGGATTGTCTTCCACCATGAGACCGGCCTCGGTGGCGTCGTGGTTAGGCCATCGGTCTACAAGCTGGTAGGTACTGGGTTCGGATCCCAGTCGAGGGCATGGGCTTTTTCAACCAGATACGACTCCAACGCTGAGTGAGTGCTCCGCAAGGCTCAACAAATTAGTGTAAACACTGCACCGACACAGGATCCAAACTGGCTCAATAAAGGACATGGTTTGTGCTATCATGTGGGAAGCGCAAATAAAAGATCCCTTGCTGCTAATCGGAAAGAGTAGCCCATGTAGTGGCGACAGCGGGTTTCCTCTCAAAATCTGTGTGGTCCTTAACCATATGTCTGACGCCATATAACTGTAAATAAAATGTGTTGAATGCGTCGTTAAATAAAACATTTCTTTCTTTCTTTCTTTCCACGATGAGCTGCAGTCACTCCTGAACTACACGTGTAGATATGATAGTTAAAGT
The DNA here is from genome assembly GCF_016097555.1 of Gigantopelta aegis. Lineage (NCBI taxonomy): Eukaryota > Metazoa > Mollusca > Gastropoda > Neomphalida > Peltospiridae > Gigantopelta > Gigantopelta aegis. The sequence goes on along the minus strand of NC_054700.1, from coordinate 11,615,027 downwards.
TAAAGTTCGTTTTGTTTAATCACACCACTAGAGCACATTGATTAATTAATCATCAGCTATTGGATGTCTGTCACGGGGATTCTATAATTCCCGTAACTGAATAAAACACGATTATCAAAATATCTCTCCTAACTGTATATCTATTAGACCTCTCTGTAACAGGCGGTTAAACCCTAGTATGGCTCGTCTACTGATCAGAGATCCGAAATCTTATATAAAGTATATAATTATTATAGCACGTTGTGTTCTCTAGAAACAACAACAAACAAAAACACAATAACACTTTGGAATCTGTATTAATCTAACGCAGGGAAATGTACAGCCGTAGTAGTTAATTAATAACAACAATAATAACAACCCAGAACTGATCACTTTAATTAGTTAATCTCTAGGTGTCTAGTTACACAATATGCGAATCACTTCACCGTGACACAACACCCACACGTGTGATAATTGAGAAAACGCTTCCAGGAGAAGTTGATTAATAAAGGAATTACCACTCTATCCTAACTGTTAATTTTTTAATTAACCCTTACTACTCGTTCAGTAACGTGTGATAATTTAGAAACGCTTCCAGGGGAACTTAATTAATAAAGGAATACATCTATTCCTAACGGGTTAATTTTTAATTAACCCTAACTACTCATTCAGTAACCTTGTAACACAGAATTAATACTGGTACCTATCACAATAAAAGACAATAACGTACAGTTTACCTAGGTCTTCTAGGATGACTGGCTAAGCTTTATATTACCAAAAATAACTCGTATAATGTTAGAACAAAAGTCTACGATTTACTTCGTGTAACCTATGACCGACAAACCACTGCCGAAAGAATATTGGTATAATACAGTAAACAAAATAAAGAACGAAAGTCACATCAATCACATCAAGGTTATACACAGAGCAGAAATAAAATATTTACCAGTCCAAACGGACTACGTTCCCGGGAAGCTTCCTTTTTCGTTCTCCTCGATATTTCTAAAAACTAGCTATTTATTATAAAATCAGAATTCGCCTGGGGGTACAAATAAAGTTTGTTTTATTTAACGACGCCGCTAGAGCACATTGATTTTTTTATCTTATCATCGGCTATTGGACGTCAAACATATGGTCATTCTGACACTGTTTTTAGAGGAAACCCGCTGTCGCCACATAGGCTACTCTTTTTACGACAGGCAGCAAGGGATCTTTTATTTGCGCTTCCCACAGGCAGGATAGCACAAACCATGGCCTTTGTTGAACCAGTTATGGATCACTGGTCGGTGCAAGTGGTTTACACCTACCCATTGAGCCTTGCGGAGCACTCACTCAGGGTTTGGAGTCGGTATCTCGATTTAAAATCCCATGCCTCGACTGGGATCCGAACCCAGTACCTACCAGCCTGTAGACCGATGGCCTGCCACGACCTGGGGGTACAAGGCGGTACCTCCCCCTATCATCTGATATTTCCACCGCGACCAAGCGGTATTATTTCTCTCTGATCGTCAGACTTACTGACGCCATCGTCGCCAAATCACGGTCGTCGAAACCGCACTCGCAGAGGTATTACGTAACTACTCGCCACATGGCCTCCACAGCTGGACTAAGTGCATACTGGAATGCCCGATCGCGCGAAGTATTACGTAACAAGTTGCCCACCTGGGCTACGTGCAATGAACTGCACACGGCCCTCTAACACAATTAAAATCGCCACAGGCGAAACAAATTTAAGAGCATGTCCCGTCACAATGTCAAATATTTCGTAATTATTACTTGTAGTCATCAGAGGAAACCCCCTACATTTTTCCCTAATGCAGCAAGGGATCTTTTATATGCACTTTTCCACAGACCGGAAAGCACATACCACAGTCTTTGTCCAGTTGTGGTGTACTGATTGGAACGAAAAACAAACCAATCGGCTTAATGGATCCACCGAGGTGGTTCGATCCTGCGACGCAAGCACCTCAAGCGAGGACGTAGCCCAGTGGTAAAGTGTTCGCTTGATGCGCGATCGCACTGGGATCGATTCCCCATCGGTGGGCTCAATGGGCTATGTCTTGTTCCAGCCAATGCCCCACGACTGGTGTATCAAAGGCCGTGGTATGTGATATCCTGTCTGTGGGATGGTGCATATAAAATATCTCTTGCTACTAACAGAAAAATGTAGCGGGTTTCCTCTCTAAGACTATATGTAAAAATTATCAAATGTTTAATATCCAATATCCGATGATTAATAAATTAATGTGCTCTTGTGTTGTCTTTAAACAAAACAAACTTTTAACATAACTAAATTCCCGCTGACGGTATTCAAACCAGGGAATTACTGGCGAAGTGTCCTACAAACTAAAAACATATGGATTCCGGAGCAGATTCCAACATTTGATGAGCTGGGTGGGGATGGGGGTGGGGGGGGGGGGGGATGAGCAGTTTCCAGACAATATGACAGAATGGGCGGGGTGGGGGGGGGATGGGTCAGCACGTTCTAAATCCGTACCAAGCTACCGACAGTAAAACATTTTTTTTACAAATACATTTATACATATTATACGAATGCATTCATACATATTATAAGGTGATTTCTCAAGCACAGCTTCAAATTCATGCGATATAATATGCGGCCTTTATTTACGTATTAAAAATAGAGGACATAAGACAATAACAGGCGCAATCACGTCACGGCTCACAGCGGGGTATGGCCGTGACGACCGTAACGTCAATATATGCGTTACAGCCATAGTCATAAACATCTTTCATGACACCAATAAATAACTGATGCGTGCGTTATTAAAGGGACCATTTCGCCTTTTATGTAACCTATTTTAAATACAAACCATGGCCGTAAAACGCGATAATTGACAAAAAAAGAACAAGAACGAAACTTAACATCGGTTAAAGAACTAAAAATACCGAACATAAAAAAAAAATGGAACAGAAATAAATGGGATGCAGATGATTCGTCCTCTGGACGTTTCGTCCACAGATGATTCGTCCACAAAAAATTCGTCCACTGTTGAACTCCAGACGATTCGTCCACAACCAAAAATTCTTCTTGGACAATTCATCCACTATTTTAAAAAAAATTGTATTCGTTATTCACCGTATATTACGTCCACGGACTAAATAAATGTATGGACACTTTTTATTTTAGTGGAATATCGACACAGAGAATTGCCAGAGAAGTGCTTTGCCATGCCTATATCTCTGACATCGCCAGTGGCTTTGCTCGCGGCAGAATGGGTGTTACCAAGTATGATGGGGACAATTTGATAGACATAGTCTATTATAGTTAAAATATTGCATTTATAATACAAGAGAGAGATAGAGAGAGAGAGAGAGAGAGAGAGAGAGAGAGAGAGAGAGAGAGAGAGAGAGAGAGAGAGAGAGAGAGAGAATTTGTGAAGAGTATAGCTAAACATTCAAGAATAACAACATATCAATAAAGTACTATAATGGACACAGACAGACAATAACAAGTTGATAGTACCACTAAAATTTAGTTTGTTTTATATACTATTAGTTTACCACAAAACGAAAATAATTAACCACTCAATGGCTAAGAAATAACATTTTAGATTTATTGGTCTAAATGTTGTAACCGAGGTGGTTGGACGAATTGTACGGTGGACGAATCGTCTGTGGACGAAACGTCCAGAAGACGAACCGTCTGGAAAGCAAATAAATAATAGTTAAATCTTAGAAACAGTCTATAGGAATTGTTGTCTTCAAACAATTGAACCATGATCACACTGAGAAGGCCTCAGATCACAGTTATCTTCCCACTAAATTCTGGTTGTCGAAAATCCGGAAACTTGTCCGCGCAAGTAGTCTGCTGGATGACTGTGGTTATTTCATGGCCGACAGCTTTGAAGTGGCAACTATTTGACTGAACTTGACAGGAGAGCATGTAGTTTGCAAACATGTGTAACTTGTTGACATTGAAGACTTGTTTGTGGTAATTCCGGACAATGCAAAAGTAGTGTTTTTGTGTAAAATGGGTGTACTCCGGCCAGGTTTAATGGGTGTGTTTGTTTAAACCAATATCCTGGGAGAAAGAGCTGGACAACAGGGGTTGTCCTTTTCAGGGTATGTTTCCCTCAGGCAGGCAAAGGTACATACAAAATTCCACGGACCTGCTGATATTAATAAAATTGGTTATAGTCACTAAGGCTATATAGAAACATTTAGCGTAATTAATTGTGGTCTGTGGCCAGAACAGCACCTATATAGAATGGAAAACGTTTATGTATAAATCAGGGTTCGAAATAATGTTGTCCCGGTCGGTTTCTGCCTGTCAATATCATCACAGACCGGGAAATATTTGTCTGCCAGTCGAACCTGTCTATGGCTGCTACTCGTGGGACATGACAAAAGTGGCCGCCATAGAGAGGTGGCCGCCGTATGCAGGTCATATATAAGTCCGAATTTGACGCTTTGAAACTCGCTATTCCCAAATCTTCGGCAAATTTTAACGCCTTCTCCTTAATCAGTGGACCGCTGACATTTATACTAGTATATATATATATATATATATATATATATATATATATATATATATACAATGTATGTATATATTTATATATATCAAAATATTTATGACACTGATTCCACTACAGATGAAATTTTTTTTAATAAACGACAATTAAATATCATAACTTTTTGTTTGCTTCTTTATATGACACAGATTTTAAATTATATTATTTTGCAGTTCACTTATGGTCTTAAATATAACTGAATTCAGTAAAAGCTTTTATCTGTTCACAATATTTGTACAGCAGGGGTCGAAATTGGCTGAAATTCTTGTCGGACATTCGATTCGCCATGCTACAAATTCTGCCGGTCCGAATCAAAACCTGCCGAACCAAACATGATTATACAATAGACACGGTACTTAATGACCCATAGTTGAAATGTCGAAATTGACAGTTAAACACTAACAGCCCTCTATCCCTATGTGCACGTATAAACGAAATAGGATTAGAGGAAGGAAATGTTTTATTTAACGACGCACTCAACACATTTTATTTACGGTTATATGGCGTCAGACACAGATATTGAGAGAGAAAACCCGCTGTCGCCACTTCATGGGCTACTCCTTTCGATTAGCAGCAAGGGATCTTTTATAGACAGACAGGGTAGTACATACCACAGCCTTTGATATACCAGTCGTGGTGCACTGGTTGGAACGAAAAATAGCCCGATGGATCCACTGACTGGGATCGATCCCAAACCGATCGCGCATCACTGGCCTACGTCCCGTCCCGAGGATTAGAGGGCACTTGAGCTTATACTGTATTGAGGTGTCGTTACCAAGGTGATATTAAATCTGTACAGTGTATGTCTAACGTTTACTCTTGACTGACAGAAATGAAGTATCGGACAGCAGTCGTGTAGAGAATCGTACATATTTTATGTTTGAGTTGACAGTTAATTATAGCCGGTAGTTTTATAGGGAAGGACAATCTGATGACGTGGTTGGAAGAGGGGCAAGAGGGTATCTTGAACATCCTCTAGCCCCTACCACTGGTAATCGCTATTTAGTGTATTCGTTGTCACTGTTTTGACGTTTGTAGCATGGGCTACTGTCCGTGGGAGAGGGGCAAGAGAGGTACTTGAAGGAAACCTCCTCTAGCCCTGGATCTGGACCTGAACCTTCTTGGACGTATGGATTTTTGTCAGGCGATGATAGATGGCGGTTAAACCGGGGGTTGGGTGGGGGAGGGGGCGTGTCTGAACCTGTTGAGGATAGGGACACGTTTATTAGGTTTTCTGTATCCGTTTCCGTATGTTAGCATTATATTTTGTACATATACTTTTTTAAGTGAAAACAACATGGTTTGCCCTTTAACACACACACCACACACACACACTTGACACACCCAAATAGCACACACACCACGCACCCTCATTTTATTTACCGTCAGACATATGGTTAAGGACCCACACCAAATAGAGTGAGGAGGAAATTTCGACGCAGCTCATTACACACGGGATTTTATGGCACCATACGGTTTACATATGGCGTCAGACATGGTTTGCATGGCTAACCTGACTACCCACAGACGGGGATCGATCCCAGACCAACCGCGCATTGCTGTAGGGGTAGTCCCGCCCAAAACCGGCTGTCGTCGTGGCACTAATGGCTGGTACTCTTTCGGATCCCAGTGGCCAGATACCGCAAGGGATCTTTAGGTCTAAACCACTTGCGCTGATCCCACAGGCCAGGATCCTGCCTGTGGAGCAAATACAAGGATCCCTGCTGGGCCTTTGCCCATTGAACCCTCTCAGTTATGGATCAACTAAATAAAATGTGTTGGTGCAAGTCGTGTTTAAATACCTACCCACTGAGCCTTGCGGCTTTGATGCACTGTCGGTCATCTGGGTGGGCAGGGTTTGGATATTAAAGGTCGGTATCTGTTATATAAAAATCCTCTCTAAGCCTCGACTGGGATCCGAACCCGTACCTACCAGCCTGTAGACCCCCTTAGATGGAGCCCGTAAAAACATATTAATTACCTTAATCATCGACTTTTGATGTCAAACATTTAGCCGTATTAGTTAAAGAGTTTGTTGCCATTATGACGGGCTCCCATTTTTGTTGGGTGGGGGGGTGGGGGGTGGGGGGGGGGGGGGGGGGTGGGGGGGGGGGGGGCAGACTGGCTTTTGCCCGAATTAAACGAAAATGCCCGAATCTACATAACAACATTTATCCACATTGGCATTGCTACCAAGCAGCTATATAGGGTTTTAGGCCTACATGGATTGCAATTAATTTTGAGGGCAGATTGATGGAACTACATAGTAAAAAGGTTTCAGGTTAGCGCATTTGTCCGAAAATCTGTATAATTTTTGCCCGAATTTGAGGTTTTGCTCCAGCTCTAGGGGGGGCAGTAAACCCCTGTCTCGTACGCTTATGTGCTCTAGTGGTGTCATTAAACAAAACAAACTTTAACTATTTTTGGTGCTTAAAAAGGAATTGAACCTCTATCACTCTATGCATACTTGATTAACTTAAATGTCCTTTTGTGGCTCGTGCGTAGGCCTAAATACCACACACACGCGCCTCCTCTATGGGAATGGAAACTCTATTTACGTGCCCCTATCCAAAAAGGTTCAGGCACGCCTACCACAGATTCGGCCTCTGACCTCGCCAGTGGCCGGTTCTGTGGCAGTCTCCTCCATGTGATAAAGTCTGAAACACCCCTAAGATATATGGTTTGTGCTAAACAATTGTATCCGTTTTAAGTAGATTAATTTTGCCTGCGTCGTGTATACATATTTAAATGAGGTATGTACAAGTCCTTCAATTTACGTCATAGAGGGTGGTCTAATATGCGGAAGATAAGTTCATCTAAGCATGTGTTTTTGCTAAATAGATTATTTATTCAGTTGTTCTTCATAAATATTATTAAGTTCATTAAGGACTGTGTGGTTATATTAGATTTATGCATGTGTTAAAGTGTTGTCATTAACATATAAATGAGCCGTTATTTCAGGGCCGTGTTTTAGTGGGTGCAGCTACAACCCCTTCCCCTTTGAAAAATACGACTAAGTGCCTGTTTTGTTGTTGTTTGTTGGGGGGTGGGGTGTTTGTTTGTTGTTATTATTATTATTATTATTGTTGTTGTTGTTGTTGGGGTGGGGTTTTTTTTTTTGGGGGGGGGATTTATTGTTTGTTGTTGGGGTTTTTTTTTTTTTTTTTTTTTTTGGGGGGGGGGTGGGGGGGGGTTTGGGGGGTGAGGGGCTAAAGCTAGATAGAGAAGATTCCATATTCAGGCGTGGATGTTTAGTGAGAGGCATGTAAAATCTTCGTCGCTGTTTTAGAGTAGTATTGCCATAATAATACTAGTATGATGTACCCCTCCCCGAATACCGTACACAGTGCCCTTTCGAAACGTCGCAATCTCTCCCTGGAAAATCCTACATCCGGCCCTGACATTACAGTGTCCTGGTTCCCATCTTTTTCTTCATGATTTTGTTGCCCCCTAAGGGCGGGACGTTGTCCAGTGGTGGAAGCGCTCGGCTGATGCGCGGTCGGTTTGGGATCGATCCCCGTCGGTGGGCCAATTAGGCTAATTCTCGCTCTAGCCAGTGTATATTAAAGGCCATGATATGTATTGTCCTGTCTGTGAGATGGTGTACATAAAAGATACTTTGCTACTAATGGGGAAAAATTTTAGCGGGTTTCCTCTTTATGATTGTGTCAAAACGACCAGGTTTGACATCCAGTAGCCGATTAATAAATCAATGTGCTCTAGTGGTGTCGTTAAACAAAACAAACAAACTTTTTTGCTACTAATGGAACAATGTAGCGGGTTTCTTCTCCAAGACTATATGTCAAAATCATCAAATGATTGACATCAAACAGCCGATGAGACCGGCCTCGGTGGCGTAGTGGCAGGCCATCGGTCTACAGGCTGGTAGGTACTGGGTTCGGATCCCAGTCGAGGCATGGGATTTTTAATCCAGATACCGACTCCAAACCCTGAGTGAGTGCTCCGCAAGGCTCAATGGGTAGGTGTAAACCACTTGCACCGACCAGTGATCCATAACTGGTTCAACAAAGGCCATGGTTTGTGCTATCCTGCCTGTGGGAAGCGCAAATAAAAAATCCCTTGCTGCCTGTCGTAAAAAGAGTAGCCTATGTGGCGACAGCGGGTTTCCTCTAAAAACAGTGTCAGAATGACCATATGTTTGACGTCCAATAGCCGATGATCAGATAAAAAAATCAATTTGCTCTAGTGACGTCGTTAAATAAAACAAACTTTACTTTCAAACAGCCGATGATTAATAAGTGAATGCGCTCTAGTAGTATCGTTAAACAAAACAAACTTTTACTCCTAATGGAACAATGTAGCGGGTTTCTTCTCTGAGACTATACGTCATAATCATCAAATGTGTGACATTCAACAGCCGATGATTAATAAATCAATGTGCTCTAGCGGTGTCGTTAAACAAAACAAACTTTACTGCCCCTTACTTATTTTTGGAATAGATTCGACCCTGTTACGTTCGACGTGTCACTGGGCCAATCGATCAAATAAGTAAAAGGATGAGATGTTTTTTTACCAATGTATCACTAGACCTAAGACATGAAACACTGCCTTGGGGTCCGTGCTTTACAAACCTGTTTAATTTACCATACTTGATAACCTTGAAACGTGACGCATCACATATATATTATATACCCTCGGGTGTAGGTATAATTATGAAGACATTTGCAGACAAATTAAAGATACAAAAATATAATAACTTACTGTAACAAAACAAACAAAAAAGAATATTAATGATTATTTTCGTAATAGTATTAGCCACGTAAACATATGCTCAGGCATCGGAAGTTAAAGTTTGTTTTTGTTTAACGACACCACTAGAGCATATTGATTAATTAAACATCGGATGTCAAACATTTGGTCATTTTGACTTATAGTCTTAGAGAGGAAACCCGCTACATTTTTTTTTCCATTAGCACCATGGGATCTTTTATATGCTACATCCCACAGACAGGATAGCACATACCACGTCCTTTGATATACCAGTCGTGGTGCATTGGCTAGAACGAGAAATAGCCCAGTTGTTCCACTGACCGGAATCGATCATAGACCGACCACGCATCAGGTGGGCACTTTATCACTGGGCTACGTCCCGCCCCAGACATTGGAAGATGCAAGAAAGAAAGAAAGAAAGAAAGAAAGAAAGTTTTATTTAACGACGCACTCAACACATTTTAATTACGGTTATATGGCGTCAGACATATGGTTACGGACCACACAGATTTTGAGAGGAAACCCGCTGTCGCCACTTCATGGGCTACTCTGGAAGATGCAAGAAGCCGCGAAGAGGGGTGGGGTGTTACTTAAAGGACTATCATGAGTTTGTACCGGCCTTGGCGGCGCAGTGGTTAAGCCATCGGACTATAGGCTGGTAAGTACAGGGTTCGCAACCGGGTACCGGCTCCAACCCAGAGCGAGTTCTTAAGGGTTCATTGGGTAGGGGTAAGGCCACTACACCCTCTTCTCTCTCACTAACCACTAACCAACTAACTAACAACTAACCCACTGTCCTGGACAGACATCCCAGGTAGCTGAGGTGTGTGCCCAGGACAGCGTGCTTGAATCTTAATTGGATATAAGCACGAAAATAAGTTGAAATGAAATGAGATGAGTTTGCTGCCAATTAAATGTAACATGTTTACGCCATACGGGGCCTTTTTTATGAATAAAACCACTAAAGCACATTGATTAATTATTAATCATCGACTATATTGCTTGTCAAACATTTGGTAATTCTGACTCAGGAGATTTTTTTTATTATTATGCACTTTCCCACAGCCTTTGACCAGTTGTGGTGCACTGGTTGTAACGAGAGAAAAAAAAACAATCAGTTGAATGGATTCACCGAGGTGGTTCGATCCTGTGGCACAAGCACCTCGGGCGACGCTCAACCGACTGCGTTAAATCCTGCCCCTCAAAATAAGAATTTGTTTTGGCGCCAAAACGACTACGTTAGTCGGAAACGTCTCACAGTGGCTGTATGGATTCGCATTCCAAAGGGGGATACATCATTTTAACAGTTGGGGGTAATGCCTCCTGTCCCTTCCTGTCTATGAAATAAAATAACAATTAACAGTTTAAAAATAATAATAATAATAATAATAAATGAAGTAAAATGACATTCATTTTTAACAAAGTGAGTTTGTTTTGTTTAACGACACCACTAGAGCACATTGGCTGTTAGATGTCAAAAATTTGGTAATTTTGACATAATGGTCTTAGAGAGGAAACCCGCTACAATGTTTCATTAATAGCAAGGATTCTTTTACATGCACCATCCCACAGACAGGATAACACATACCACGGCATTTTGGTGCACTGGTTAAAACGAAAAATATCCTAATGGGCCCATCGACGGGGATCGATCCTAAATCCACCGCTCATCAAACGTGCACTTTATCACTGGACTACGTTCCGCCGTGACATTTTAACAATGTAGTGTCGTCGTGCGCTCGTACCGGTATTGCATCAGTGGTTATTATACGAAAGGAGAGTTCAGAAGGGTGAGCGCTCGTGAACAATTTGACTGGTGTCGAGTACTCCGTCTGGTGACACGCCTGTTCGGGTCACGCCTTTGGTTGTTTTCACCAGAAGAGTCAATGTTACGCTCAGTGTATGCATAGCTGAAGTTGTCCACGACCAGAGCCACGTACCCAATGTAAGATAAGTCGGGTGGCAGAAAAAAAAAGAATCGGAGCTTAGAGAAATAAAGAAAGAAAGAAATGTTTTTATTTAATGACGCACTCAACACATTTTAATTACGGTTATATGGCGTCAGACATATGGTTAAGGACCACACAGATTTTGAGAGGAATCCCGCTGTCACCACTACATGGGCTACTCTTTCCGATTAGCAGCAAGGGATCTTTTATTTGCGCTTCCCACAGGCAGGATAGCACAAACCATGGCCTTTGTCGAACCAGTTATGAATCACTGGTCGGTGCAAGTAGTTTACACCTACCCACTGAGTCGTGCGGAGCACTCACTCAGGGTTTGGAGTCGGTATTTGGATTAAAAATCCCATGCCTCGACTGGGATCCGAACCCAGTACCTACCAGCCTGTAGACCGATGGCCTAACCACGACGCCACCGAGGCCGGTTCGGAGCTTAGAGAACTCTGTAGACCCCGCTAGGTGAACAGAGAGAGAGGGGGTGGGGGGGGGGGGGGGGGGGGGGGGGGGGGGGGGGGGGGGGGGCGGATTGGAAAGGACAGGGAAAAGGAAGGAAATGTTTTATTTAACGACGCATTCAATACATTTTATTTACGGTATATGGCGTCGGACATATGGTTAAGGACCACAGTTACTGAGAGAGGAAACCCGCTGTCGTCACTTCATGGGCTACTCTTTTCGATTAGCAACAAGGGATCTTTTATATGCACCATTCCATAGACAGGATAGTGCATACCACGGCCTTTGATGTACCAGTCGTGGTGCACTGGCTGGAGCGAGAAATAGCACAATGTGCCCACTAACGGGGATCGATCCCAAACCGACCGCGCATCAAGCGAGCGCTGTACCATTTGGCTACGCCTCACCCGACAGGGGAACGAGACAGTACAGAGAAAGGAGAGGGAGTGATGGCCGAGGAACAGATAAAAAGAGGGGGGAAGGGGGGTAGAACCGATCCCACCCCTACGTTAACGCATGGCACACTTTAACCTGCATTGGCGGAGGGGGGTGGGACGACATAATCAGAAGTTTGTACATATTATTCCTGTTTTAACTTACAACTATGGCATCCACCGAATAGAAATTTTAGCGCTAGTGACTGTACGGACGTATGCCTGTTGCATCCACGTTTGAATGGGTTAGTCACGTTAGTAGCCACGTGTTCCAACGTACATTATACCATACATAGCAAAATAATATCAGGAACGGGATCCAACTCAACGGATGGAGCCCTGCATCCACCCCCACCCCCCTGGATGTATTTAAACAATCTGTTATACCACCCTCCCTGAATGTTTTTAAACAATCTGTTTATACCACCACCCTTCCCCCCCCCCCCCCCCCCCCCTGAATATTTTTAAACAATCTGTTTATACCACCCTCCCTCAATGTTTTTAAACAATCTGTTTATACTACCCTCCCTGAATGTTTTTATACTACCCTCCCTGAATGTTTTTAAACAATCTGTTTATACCACCCTCGCTCGATATTTTTAAACAATCTGTTTATACCACCCTCCCTCGATGTTTTTAAACAATCTGTTTATACCACCCTCTCTTGATATTTTTAAACAATGTTTATAATTTTCATTTCGCGAATGCCAAACATTTATCGATGTGCCCTTTTGCCCTCCCTAAAATTTTCCTTGGAGGTTCGGATGGTGGGGTGCAGTACACCCTCGCACCCTTCAACTGGATCCGCAATTGGTAGTTATACCAGCATAAAACAAAAGGAAGTGGGGAAAACACCTTTATAAACAAAGTCTTTATTTACAGACAAGATCTTTTCATATTATTATTATAGAAGATATTTCCCGGTCTGCAAAACATATAATATACATATCGATCGCAAAATAGTGCATAAAGAATTAATCAAAACTTATATACAGACATATACCTAAGATATTCAATTATTATGTCTTTTTTGTTAAAGTTAATTAATTGGTATGAAAAATGACACGCACGCACGCCTCACCGTACACCCACCCAACCCCAGGCTTTCTGCCAGAACATTGTTGCCCCTCCAAGGTAGTTACGGGTTTGAAATGCCTTGAAACTGGACCCTGCAGGGGTGGGTTTCGGGGTCGAACACTCCCCACAGTCTACCCCTCAACAAAACAAAAATATATATATAAAAATATAAAAAAACCCAACATTTTCCGTCGGAACATGCGATTTCTCTCGACCCCCTATAAACTTCGCTCGTCAGACTAACCACCACCTCCCCACCCCGTTACAATTCCTACACCCGCGTATGCACTGCTTTGTATGTGCTTAGACAACGTTTAAATAACAGTTTCCTTACCATCATCTTCTCAAAAATAGTTTTTAAAACATATCCATTAATTTCCAAGATTTTTGGATATGTAGTTTTACCCTAGTATCCTCTGGCAGAAACCCTAATCCCACCTCAACCCACCCCCCAGAAAAAAAAAAAAAAATCACAATATCAGCAACCTGGTTGTTAACCGTTTATTCCATTTCCTGTCTTGGCAACTTTGCGCCGCCACTGTAGCGGTTCACAAGATGTAGAACACAGAGTTTTGTAAATGTAAGTCATTGACGTCATACTTCATTAACAGGATATTTCATTAAAATGCCAGAAAATAAAACCATGTCCTTGAATGCCCTGTAACCAGGATAAACACACCTGAACACACCTGGTTCATCAACAGCAGTTGTTCTCCATCTAGATTTGCACTGTAACAGTAAAATTGTTTGTATACCAATAAGGTTCCAACATATGAGCATGTGTACATAAAATACAAACGTTCAATCATGCGGATATTTGCTAATTAACTTAGTTTTTATACGTCCTCGAATGCCCTGTGACAAGGTGAAACACACCCAGTTCATCAATACCTATTCTCTGTCTGTTCATAAACTGTAACAGTATCATAGTAATAATATTCATCAATAGCTATTTTCAGTTTATTCCGTAAGTGTAACAGTATCTTTGTAATAATATTCATCAATAGCTGTTCTCAGTTTATTCTTAAACTGTAACAGTATCATAGTAATAACATTCATCAATAACTGTTCTCAGTTTAATCTTAAACTGTAACAGTATCATAGTAATAATATTCATCAATAACTGTTCTCAGTTTAATCTTAAACTGTAACAGTATCATATTAATAATATTCATCAATAACTGTTCTCAGTCTATTATTAAACTAACAGTATCATAGTAATAACATTCATCAATAACTGTTCTCAGTCCATTCTTGAACTGTAACAGTATCATAGTAATAACAATCAAAACAGCTACACAGATCTAAAATTCCAACCATGAGGACATTTGCTGCTTAACTTGTGGTATTTAGTATACATGATGTACATTTTGAGCATGATGATATATATATATATATATATATATATATATGACTTTCATGAGGTTGGACTTATTGAGCAAGAAGATAATTTGGAAAATAATATTAATAATGAAATGGTCATGTATTCAATCATAACAAAAAAATTAAAACTAAATATTAAATTTACTGGTAAAAAATTTGGCTTAGTTAATTGACTGAAACATCACACACATAACAAGAGTCCTCAATTATAAAAGCTTTCTCTCCCATCTCTCTCTATATATATAAATTACAATATAATTGCAAAGGCACGAGGTCAACCTCAGTTTATTGCTTTTTGTTTTTGGGGTTTTTTTTACTCTTTTTTTTTAAATGAAACATTAATTTCTAAAAATGTTTTTGTTCGATCTATGGAAGGATCTATGGAAGTCATGCAAGCATCTAATTCGTAAAAATACATGATACAATCTATATCAGTTCTCTTCACTAGTGCGATATTTTTTAAATGCCAATCTCACAGTGCTCCCCACCCCCAATAATGAATTCCAATACTTATACCAAATCTAAACATGCTAAATATACACATTTTATGAAAAAAGAAATGTTTTATTTAACGACACACTCAACACATTTTATTTACGGTTATATGGTGTAAGACATATGGTTAAGGACCACACAGAGTGAGGAAACCTGCTGCCGCCACTACATGGACTACTCTTTCCGATTAGCAGCAAGGGATATTTTATTTTCGCTTCCCACAGGCAGGATAGCACAAACCATGGCCTTTGTTGAACCAGTTATGGATCAATGGTCGGTGCAAGTGGTTTACACCTACCCATTGAGCCTTGCGGAGCACTCACTCAGGGTTTGTAGTCGGTATCTGGATTAAAAATCACATGCCTCGACTGGGATCCAAACCCAGTACCTACCAGCCTGTAGACCGATGGCCTAACCACGACACCGGTCATTTTATGAAAATACAAATTTCTAATGGATACTTGTGAAGATGAAAGGTTGTTTATAAATTATGATAACATGCATTTTACAGTGACAGAAATAAGCAGAATACTTTACTCGTCCACCAGACAAATACATCTAGAAATCTACTTGTCTGTCAATATTTCCACTTGTGCAAATATATGGTTTAGTGTTTTTGATTGATCAAAATTAAACTGCATTGAATAGTTTTTACTTGTCAGGACAAACGGACAAGTGCTTATTTCGAACACTGTTTTGTACAACATTTTAATTTGACCAACTTAAGACTTATGTCCACAATTGTTCACACTACATTCAGTGTACATGGACACACACCAAACACATAAATCATTAAAATAAGCAAAATAAATGAAGTAAAAACTAGATCAACAATAACTTAAAATCCAACATAAATTTATACTTTTAACAGGGTTCAAAATAGTTGTTATGTTCCAGTCTGTGACTTGTGGTTGTCACAAATGACCAATAATAAATGAATGTAGGTCAGCATAATTAAGATTAACAATTACAAATACATCAGTCTTTTCAGCAGTTCTTTTTATAGCAATGGATAATAAACTGGACTGAATAAAATGTAAATGTCTTTATTGGTCATAGAAGTACCTAAAAAGATAAATGCATACTTTAAAAGTTACTTCTTGTATTTAACCAAAACTGTCAAGCAAGTACTCATATTGTAGTTCATAATTTAATCATTTTAAAAATAATAATAATTTAAAAAAACAAAAACAACCTACTTGTACCATAACGATGTTGTTATTAAAGTACATTCAACCCCCAAAATATCATCACAAACATAAAACACAAAATGTAGAAATTAGGCTATTTTAAATTTTACAGTTAAATCTCTAACTGCAAATTAAAATAAACAAACAAAAATATATTATTAACCATGATAACTATTTTAAAATGTCAACAAGGTTTGCCTGAACCATGTGTTTTCACTTTTATAAAAATAAACACAGCAAAATAAAACATCTGACTGAATCACATTACTGGCCCTGCAACAGTCTCCGTCTAGCATACAGTGTTACTTCGGGGCTTACCCCGCCCCAATCCACTGTAAAATCCCTCGGAACCATCCGGTCCCCGTGGCAACCGCAATACACCTTCCATGTCCAACATTTTCGGAGTACCGACAACATTTCTCCTGCCCATACATGGGCTTTGGTTGGGACTTTTCTCTTTCATTTCCTGTGCGGCCTTGAGCCGTCGCTGGACCCATGGACTGGACGGAGTGCTGTCCGGTCCCGAGGAATCGAGATGCTTGCGACTAATCTCAGGACTGCTTCTTGGACTCGGTTTTAGATCTCCAGGACTTAGTTCTGCTAGCGGAGACTT
The DNA here is from genome assembly GCF_016097555.1 of Gigantopelta aegis. NCBI lineage: Eukaryota > Metazoa > Mollusca > Gastropoda > Neomphalida > Peltospiridae > Gigantopelta > Gigantopelta aegis. The sequence continues at coordinate 11,598,173 of NC_054700.1, read as the reverse complement.
ACCGTGAGCTCCCTTGTTTCGACGTTGGGTTCTCGGACTAGTTTTTGGTGTAGTTCTAGGTGAAGATCTGGGCGATGGGGTAGGACTTAGGCGGTTTGGGTCGAACTCTTTTGCTTTTGGATTTAGTCTCGACATAATGACGATGGGTTCGGTTTCCGATCCACTACTGCTACAGCAAGAGGAATCACCAACCAGTTCATCAACACGAGATTTTTTCTTCCGTCCGCCACGTTTTCTTTTCTTTTTTTCTGCTTTCTCTTCGTCATCGGGCGACACATCATCCTTTTTGTCGTTGGACATTGTCTTTTTTTCCTTCTTTTTCGGCGTGGCCAGAGCCATAACACGCAGGCCATTCCTCCAGTCTTCATTGCTCGTCATATCACAGGCTGCTTTTGCATATTCATACTTTTCAAACTCCACAACCGCACACACTGTGTTCCCAATTTCCGGGTGTCGCGTACTGTGCTTCTTGACATCTGGGGGTAAACTCTTACCTGGACGTATTATACGAATCAGCGCTATATCCCCACATTTTGAGAAAATTTCCGCGACAGTTTCCATGGTGGGGTTTTCAGTCGGTAGGTTCACTGCCACCACAGTTCTCGAAGGCGTCGTTTCGTCAAACTCCGGAAGCGGATCTTTCCGACACACCTTCGTGCCCTCTTCGTTCACTCTCAAACATTCCGACTGTCGCAGGCTGTACGCGACCACCCGGTAGTCCTTTGTCATGGATTTTAACTTCTTAAACGACGTGATAAGTTTTAAACTGACATACCCAAGTTTGTTTCTTCGCACATGTTTCAGCAAGAAGGCGTCTTTCAGCAGATTGGCGTCGGAGAAGTAGAACTCCACTTGTTTTATGATCTTGTCCCGAAGTTCATCGTCCGGTGGCTCGAAATCCCCGTCCGCGTTTTCGGGTGTGTGGTCCCCGTCTTCGGACGCATGGCTGCCGCAGTCGTCTTCGCTCGTGTAGGAAAAGTTGCTGTTGGTGTCGTTTTCGTCCTTGAGTTGCTCGACACGAAGCAGCGGGAGCTTCAATGTTGTCGTTTCCGAATCGGTCGGGCTACCCGCGTGGTCGTATGACTTGTCGTCAATACTGGCTGCGTCATCGCTCTTTCCGACCAACACGTCGGCCGTGTTTTCGCTCATTTCTGTCCCTGTTTTGTTCCTGGTAACAAATACACACAGAATATTAATTACCCGGCCTCGTAAAGCTGACAAAAAGCAGCTCTTTCGAACACAGCCACACCACAACCAACTCGCTCCCACCTCTCAACCCTGTATACTGTCTACGGAAACATTGCGTGGACCAGCAGCCTCGCTTTCGTCTGAAGTATTTTTAGCCGCAGTGACGTCACATTGTTTATTTGGCTTCGGTCGATGAGGGTGTTTTCTTGTAAACAATCAAATCTTAGTAGGAGCTTAATATAACTATAAGTGATTTTGTTTGTTTGTTTAATCGGATTAGCGCGACGGTTATTAGTGTTTTAAAACTCATAAAGAAATAGAACAAATACTTTCGAAGATATATTAATAAATAAAACGTGCCTGATTAATTTAAACTGGGAATTTCCCATGAATCACAAACGTAAGGCCTACGTGTCACTAGATGGTTTCTACACACGCCATGATATTAACACTCATTCAAACGTGTTACGGGAGCGGGACGTAGCCCAGCGGTAAAGCGTTCGCTCGATGCGCGGTCGGTCTGGGATCGATCCCTGTCGGTGGGCCCATTGGGCTATTTCTCGTTTCAGCCAGTACACCACGACTGGTATATCAAAGATCGTGGTATGTACTACCCTGTATGTGGGATGATGCATATAAAAGAACCCTTGCTGCTAATCGAAAAGAGTAGCCCATGAAGTGGCGACAGCGGGTTTCCAGTCTCAATATCTATGTGGTCCTTAACAATATGTCCGACGCCATATAACCGTAAATAAAATGTGTTAAGTGCGTCGTTAAATAAAACATTTCTTTCTTTCAAACGTGTTACAGGCGCGGATCCAAGGGGTGCATGCTAGGGTGCTCATCTCTCCTCGGACTTGAAGTACCCCCCCCCCCCCCCCATCCAGTGTTTAATTAAAAAAACGGGTATATTGAATTTACTTCATAACATTAAATTGTCAATTGTTTTGACATAAATATATATAATCACCAACCAGTTTGAGAGATAGACGAACATTAAATTTGTACAGTTATAATCGGATATTTCTTATTTATATGTGTTGAATCATATTTATAATTATGATTTATACCTCATGAATTTGGTGAAGCCTACAGTCACATAACTTGACTTGCGCAAGGGCGACGAATGTAATATGAAATTTCAGCTTTCACAAGTTAATCGACCCCCCCCCCCCAACATATACTCTATATAAATAAACATAAATTTATGTGTCTGTATACATGGGCGTCATTTGCAAGGAAAAAGTGGGGGGGGGGGGGGCAATTGGGTTCTAACAATATTTCGTGCGTCTAATCGCGAGTGCCCTAGGCGTGAAGCGACTCTAGGGGGGTCTGGGGGCATGCCCCCCCCCCCCCCCCCGAAAATTTAGGAAAATGAAGGTCATTGTGGCTGTCTGAGAACATTATTTAGAGTAAAGTGGGGGGACATCAGATATTCTGCCCCCCCACTGCTAAAAGGGGGGGGACATGTCCCCCCTGTCCCCCACCAAATGACGCCCATGTCTGTACATATGCAGGTTGTACATACACGCACTCCAAGTCCAATGTTTTTTTACATACTCATATACCACTAGAGTTTCGAGCATGTCTGTCCCGGGTCCGGTCGCTAGATAGCCAGTGGTCTGATAAACGGCTACTTTTTTTTCCTTCCGGTAAACCTAAATTGTATACATTCATTTACAGCATCGCAATTCAGTTTACATGTTTATAATACGCTATACAATGTTTATATCATATAGTGTGCAAGAACACCTGCAATGTGCATATTTGGAATTTGTATATGAATAACAATAAGCAGTGATACATTATTGTTACAGAGACAGATCCATGATTTTCCAAGGGAGGGTGCGTAAGATTTTTAAAATGACACCTCCAGTGTTCAAAAAGGAAAAAAGCTGAACTTTTGTTACGGTTATATGGCGTCTAACAGAGGGCTCCCGACACGTCATGAGCTACTTATTTTATATGCATCATCACATACAAAGATGTAATATATACCACAATATTTGTTACACCAAGAGGGCGAGACGTAGCCCAGTGGTAAAGTGCTCGCTTGATGCGCGGTCGATTTGGAATCGATCCCCGTCGATGGACCGATTGGGCTATTTCTCGTTCCAGCCAATGCTCCACAACTGGTATATGAAAGGCTGTGGTATGTGCTACCCTGTCTATGGGATGGTTCATATAAAAGATCCCATGTTGTTAATCGACAAGAGTAGCCCATGAAGTGGCGATAGCGGGTTTCCTCCCTCAATATCTGTGTGGTTCATAACCATATGTCCGACGCCATATAACCGTAAATAAACTGTGTTGAGTGCGTCGTTAAATAAACCATTTCCTTCCTTGTTACACCAGTTGTAGGGCACTGACTTCAACGACAAATAGCCCAAATTAGGGCCATCGATTAGGACCAAGCGAGCGATTTACCACTAAGCTAATCTACACTCAAGGAGGGGATGACAACATTTACCATGGGCACGTAACATGATTGTATTATCTACATAGTCGTCGTCCACAGAAATATATACGCTGACGCCTGCAGACACGATATTACATGTTCCCCACTGAACACTGGATTTTGGGGGTACTTTTAATTTTGTTGGGGTGTGTGTCTACACCCCCAGCACTCTTCTTTTGAATTTACGCCTGTTAGCACATTGTGACAAACAATACAAATTTACACCTAAGTTAGACCTCCAAAGTTTCGAAACAGGTTATCAGATGTCCACCGGCCTCGGTGGTGTCGTGGTTAAGCCTTCTCTCTCTCTCTCTCTCTCTCTCTCTCTCTCTCTCTCTCTCTCTCTCTCTCTCTCTCTCTCTCTCTCTCTCTCTCTCTCTCTCTCTCTCTCTCTAACAACCAACCACTAATCCACTGTCCTAGACAGACAGCCCAGATAGCTGAGGTGTGCCCAGGACAGCGTGTTTGAACCTTAATTGGATATAAGCACAAAAATAAGCTGAAATTAAATCAGATGTCCTGGAAGGCGCCAGACAGTCCCGTATTTTAACCCATTCGTGCCGCGCCCAGCAGCAAAGACGCACTATCCTTCATTTGTGGTTAATACTGATCGTTATAATAATGAACCGTCTCCGACGTTTGGTTGAAATCTAACGCGCCAAGCTAACGGTTTACTTTTTTTACTTTACAAACAAAATATTAAATATATGAACATGTTTATACTAACCATCCAGAGGCGGATCTTTGGGGACCCAGGGACTCAACCCCCCCCCCCCCACCTACATTTTGCGATAGTTATAATTTTATTAGATATTAATTTTAATTTTCTACGATCCCCCTCAAAACCTCCCCCAGTTCCCTTGGCATTCCACCTCATGTCACTGGGGCCCCCTAAATGGATTTTCTGGATCCGCCACTGCCATCTATGCTGTAAATATTGTGATTTCTTAATTTATTTGATATTGCAAAGTTTGTTGTTGTTTTGGTTTTGTTTGTTTGTTGAGGGGGGGGGGGGGGGGGGTCATATACCATGTACATTTTTGAAAAGAAAAGTTTCTTAACTTTATATTATTATGTTTTATTTTCTTTCAAAGCGAATATTAAAAAATATATGAACCCCTTAACCGGGATGGGATCTCCTTAGGCCACGAACTTACGAACTTACCATCACCCCTCGTACATACACCCCCCCCCCCCCCCCACACACACACACACTCACGCACATACATACATACTCACACTCATACACACCTACATATACCACACACGTACCTGTACTCACACACACACACACACACACACACACACACACACACACACATACAACATACAACACACAGCACATACTATGATTATGACATACACCACACACACACACACACGCGCGCGCGCATACAGTGTTACACTCATTCGTGAACACACACACACACACACACACACACTCGCACACATATACACACGCCCACGCACGCGGATATAGTGACACAGTACGATTCCTTATAGAAAAATCCGTTACTGGTCGAGATGTTCCGAATACTAGTCCCTGGCCCAAAATCAGTCTTCGTTATCAGCAGCACCGGCCTCGGTGGCGTCGTGGCAGGCCATCGGTCTACAGGCTGGTAGGTACTGCGTTCGGATCCCAGTCGAGGCATGGGATTTTTAATCCAGATACCGACTCTAAACCTTGAGTGAGTGCTCCGCAAGGCTCAATGGGTAGGTGCAAACCACTTGCACCGACCAGTGATCCATAACTGGTTCAACAAAGGCCATGGTTTGTGCTATCCTGCCTGTGGGAAGCGCAAATAAAAGATCCCTTGCTGCTAATCGGAAGAGTAGCCCATGTAGTGGCGACAGCGGGTTTCCTCTCAAAATCTGTGTGGTCCTTAACCATATGTCTGACGCCATATAACCGTAAATAAAATGTGTTGAGTGCGTCGTTAAATAAAACATTTTTTTCTTCGTTATCAGCAAGGGGAGAAAACTGTGGTAACCGGAAACAACCAGAAGCTTGGCTGACAACAACAAAAACGTTTTGCAATCAAGTGCCTTCATTATGCCTTTAGTCGTGAAAGACTTTACGTGGGACCAGAATGATACAACTGTCTTTGTTACAGTTCCGTTAAAGGGTGTAAAAGCTAACAAAGTCGATATATTTTCATCCGAGGAATATTTAAAAGTGAGAAAACACGTATCATATTATTGTGTTGCCTGTTGTCGTGATTCATGTTAAATCGATATCGCTATTATCGGTTTCAACTAGCATTATATATATATATATATATATATATATATATATATATATATATATATATATATATATATATATATATATATATTAATGAGCTAGAGATTAGTAATTTATATTAGTATATATATATATATATATATATATATATATATATATATATAATGAGCTAGAGATTAGTAATTTAAACAGTTAAGGCTTCCTCTCAATTTCCTATTTGCCAAAATATCTGTATCCAGATATATATTATACTTTTTACATGTTTTTTTCATTCTGTCAATGTATTGCTTCCTATCATCTTCAAGTAATTAAAATTCTCCCACTCAAATAATAAATATAGATGTCTGGGTTGATATCTTGCCAGTAATTTTGATGTAGTTACATATTGATATAAATCACTAAAATACGAGTGGTGGGTCATAGCCCAGCGATAAAGAGCTTGCCTGAGACACAATCGGTTTAGGATCGATCACCATCGACAGTTGAGCTATTTCTTGTGCCAGCCAGAGGGGACCAGACAACTCGGACCGGGGGACAACTCGGCCCAGACATCTCGGCCACCGTGGCCGAGTTATTAGACTGATAGACGGGGCATGCTGTGACACATTATATGCGTGTTAAGTATGATAGTTGGCGATGTCGTAGTGTCGAAGTATTGTACTATAATAATAATAATGCATTATACTGATAGATACTGCTAACTATATGGTCACCATTAAGAATGACAATTGTGTATGTCGTAGGCGCATATCGTAGTGTCGGATGGGTTTCTAGAAGTATTGTACTATAGAAATAACGCAAAAGACAACATTTGCCAAATTCCCACATTTATTACATTAAATACATACGCACATACCAACAGAACACATATACATAAATAGTTATAATAAAGAAATAAAACACCAATTACCAAAAGAACATAGAAATAAAACGTCCAACAAAAGATAAAAGTCAGACACAGGCAGACAGGAATCTCGAAGTGGACACTTCACCATCTGTGTAGCGTCCCCACAGTTCGAATATTTTCCCCTGCAGATTCCTGAAAGCCTTCCTCTGTCGCCGTCGCCGTCAAATAAACAGCTCAGAGAAAAAAAGTGGATAAAGACAGCTCACTGTAATTGTTATAAAGTTACTGTCTGTAAATCAATATTCTGTTATCCTACATCAAGCAATTGTGTATGGTACAGAGTCTATAGAGGGGATTAGGCCCTACCCACCTCACCTGTATTAGAATCACAACTCACAGCTTCAAATGTTAACTGTTCATACCCTTTGGTAGATAAAACAATAAACGATTAGTCGCCATCGATTGAAGTTACATAAAATAATTAACGATTAGTTGCCATCAAGGACAGCTCGTATATAGGTTGTGCCTGTTGAGTGAATCTTTTTGTGAATTTTATTGTCATTAAAATATTTCAAAACAAAACAGATTATTCGCTCAAGATTTATGTTTATGAGTTGGCAAAATGGAACAACTAGGCTAAATAATAATTATTTCTGAATATTTTTGTTTCTGATCAGTGTTAGTTACCAAGTTAAAATGCATAACTTTTATTTTTTATATTATTTATTCAATTATGTAAAATATATATATAATTAGTTTTTTTCGCTGATGATCAAACATTTTGTTTTTCTTTCATGTTTTGATGTTTGTCGTTTCGCACTCATGATTCAAGATAAAAAAATATACAAATGACAATATGATTTTGTTTTTAAAACACTATTTGGCAAATATCACCTTTTAAATGATTTTATAATTTTTATTTGTATTCCTTTCTCCAGGTGCGGTCCACATAGTCCATAGTTGTGTTACCTTTTAAAATGAATATTCTAATACAACTTTCAATAAATTGAATTATGACTGTATTTTGTTTGTGTTTTCCTTTATGGTTTACTCGAAAATCTAGACACTACTTTAAGCACACTTCAAACTGGAAAATAGTGCGTGCGTATTAATTTCACGACATAAGGTTGGAAGCGAACGACGCGAAATTTATACGCACGCATTTGTTTCACGGTTTGCGGTATGTATATATGTATATATATATATATATATATATAATAATAATATCAATAATATATACTCACCAGTATTACAGGTGCGGTGTTGCCATCGTGAACAAATGTCGCAGCGTAATGCGTGTTGTCTGGGTCGGACATCATTAGAACAAAACGCACACGGATAAGTCGGCATTTTGTTAGAAAGTGATAAGTCCAATAATTCGGACGGTTATATACATTATTTGCGGAAAATGTCATCATGCTCACCAATTGGAATTACTTCTTAAAAGAAGGAAGTCAGGAGGCTATATCCGCGAGTGTTGTTACAACGATAAATAACTTTTGCATGTTTTTTCTGGGATCATCTCCAATGTTTAGGTCACTGACTAGAACAAATTATTCGAACAGCGGAAACTATCTTCAAAGATAAATGGATCAGCAATTTATCAATTTAACAAAAAACACATTCTTTTATTTCTGTGAGAATACTTTAATTTAAAAAACAACACTTGTTCAACAGTATCGTTCAACAATAGACAAGATTGTCCATGTGCCGAGTTGTCTCTGGACTCCGGGCCAAGTTGTCTCGCGGTGGGCCGGGTTGTCTCAGAACTCTGGGCCGAGCTGTCTCGACGTGGGCCGAGTTGTCCTCCGGGCCGAGTTGTCTGGCATTCCAGCCAGAACTGTTGCTGCTAATCGGAAACTCCTTGATTCTCTCCCACTGACCACCACCAACAACTAACTACTGCCTGGACAGACAGTCCAGATAGCTGAGATGTGTGTGCCCAGAACAGCGTGTTTGAACCTTAATTGAATATAAACTAGAAAAAAAAAGAGTATAAATTAAACAATTGGAAAAAGTACACCATTGCATGGAGGCAGCAGACTTCCTTTCTCATTATTTGTATGGTTCTGGTTCTTAACCATATATTCAATGCCATATTACTGTAATTAAAATGTGATGAGTGTCTTGTGAAATAAAACATTCCTTCCTTCCTTCATTAAAATACTTCTTTTCAGGTGAGTTATCCCCCTTACATATTTGAATGTCTCCTCGAAGCTCCTGTGGATGACGAGACCAGCACAGCTCAGGTTGGAAATGGTGCAGTGCTTTTCAAACTGAAGAAGAAAGACCCAGCACAATGGTCCAATTTGCAGTCTGAACAAGCTGGTATGTATCTTGCTACATGTAGCTTACTTTAGTACAATTAGTAAGAACGTTGAAAATTGGCAGTTGTCCAGTCGCCAATGAAAATGTTTATTGGCAAAATGCAAATACAATGAAACCACTAAAAAAATAAATAAATATACCCCTCTATTTTACGTGTGCCATTTGCTGAGTGTAACATGCGCTGTTTTTCACACTCATCAGATTGAAATTACGTGTGCTGTACGAGCACGATTGCACCCGCCCACCTTAAAAAGCAAGGTCTGATCTTGACTTGTAATTTATTCTAGTTGGTTTTGGTTCAACTGTCAGGGCTTTAGATTTCACTAATTTGGGAACAAACAGGGACCTTTGTCTTTTCTCAGTTGTTTTAGTTCAGTACTGTCATTAGCAGCTGCTGTAGAGTTGTCAGAAATGCATTTCAAGCTATTTTAATCTGATTAAACTTAACATTTCAGTCATTTTGTGGTGAAATATTTTAAGGTCAGCATGTTTGTACTTAATTTGGGCATAACATTTATTGCCTCGACTTTGATTCAGTCTAAAACCCTGACTGTGTAGATGTTTTCTTTATTTGTATACAAATTAATAAATTAATTTGTGGAATGTTTCTGTAGCTGACAAAGATGTAATGAGACAGAAGAGACAGGAAGCTATAGAGACTGCTCACACTCGGTCAGAAGAAGCCACGAAAAAGAAAGCCGAGCAGAAACGATTAGATGAAAAATATACCATCAACGAGATTATGAATGTAAGTGTGCATGGTAGTATGGCATCCACAAGTCCAAAATAATGGATTCAAGTACTCGAAGGTCAAAGTCGACCAGGACTTACACTTGATGATGATAAGATTAAGTAATAAAGTAAAATAGCATTATGCATCTCAATTCCAGCGCTGAACATGGATGTCAAATCATGCCATTTTATTGCATTTAGAAGTGTTGTGATGGACGGATGGTCAGTTTAAAAAGAGAAACAAGCGCATGATCATATAATGATGGTGTAACTTATATCATTGATTATCTACTGCTGAAATTATTGTTCTACATTGTCATTGTATTATAGTTGCTCATTGTATTCCACCTTGTACGGGTACTTGAGTCCTGTGAACGGACTCAAGTCTTGCTGGACTCGACCCATACTCGAGTACTCGTGGTAGTTTAATAACATTAACAACCCCTGCAATTAAGAACATGTCCACGGCCAAAAAAAAAAAAAACATTAAAAAGAAAACTGAATATAGTCAAAGGCAAAAAAGTGCCGTAGAGAATTAAAATATTCCACGGCATTGCTGATTGCTGTGGGTAATTGCAGGGGTTGCATTAACACATTTGGCAATAAATAATTTAGAAATTAAACTTTATACTGTTTTGAAATTTAATGGCTTTATAACAATCAACGTGTAGTATTTTAGAAGACAATATAAAATAATGCAGAACTTGTTAAAACCAAATGTGTTTAGCATAGGTTATTGAATACGTTTTTAAACATTAAGTACGTTATGTTATATTTCAAAACTAGATATGCTGTAAGTTATTTTTGCTTGAAACATTTATGTCATAATATATAGGTAATAACGGAAAATGCTATTGTAAAGAATTGACATATAATCATTTTGAAACATACAGACTTATTTATTTCTTCAGTAAAGAATTTAATAGGTATATATATTTTTCAAAAGAACTCTGGTGTGTAATTAAGAATTGTACTGTTTTCTTAATAATAAACAATACAATTACAACTCATCAATCTATTGGGTACTTAATGCATGTCTGTGTCTGTTATTTTTATTTTTATTTTATTGACTTCTGTTCAACAGATGGAGGCAGCAGAAAGACAGAGAATTGAGGATCTAAAGGAATCGGAAAGGAAAAAAGCTACTGAAGAGTTAGAGAAATGGAAAGATGAGCAAAGGCATTTGGCTGAAGAGGTATGGTCTCACTACACAAATGTCATCTCTGCTATTGAAATTCTTGTTAAATTGCCCAACTTCAAATGAAGATTGCTGGGGTGGGAATTGGTGAACTGTAAACAAGAGGAAGTCTAGAGGGGTCCCAGAAATTCTTGAAATCCTAGGTTAAAATCTGCCATCTGACACATTTTGGAGGAAAGGACGATTAAAATGCAAGGAAACGCAATGTTCCATGAGAGGAAAACAGCTGATCCGAGGAGAATTCCCACCCTTGAGATTGGCAATAGAACAGGTTCTCGTTGGCACTAACAACATATACCATTTTTGCGAACATACATTATCTAAGCATTTATTTTCACTCCAAAATTGAGACCATTTCCATCTCAGTTTTTTGCTATATGACCACATCTGGTTGTAGTACCGATCCAAACATGTGATTCAGGAACCCATTCACACAGGCTGCCTCTTCCGCTGTACACCCATGTCTCAAAAGGTCAATGCACAATATATATAATAATACACAATATTACACAATAACATGGGCAAAATCCAGCCAGAAGACTTACCATTGAAAAATACAATGCAAATCACTTTCACGTTATGTATGTAAAATCTCACGTCCTTACAAAAAACATTTGTACACAAATTATTAGTGAAAATGTCAAGACCTTCATTTGCTATATTCTGAATGTTTTTGTCTAATGTCTTGAACACAAATGATGATATGATTGTCTTGAACACATATGACGATATGATTGTCTTGAACACATGACGATGATATGATTGTCTTGAACACATATGACAATAGAATTGTCGTGAACGCATATGACGGTAGGATTGTCTTGAACATATATGACGGTAGGATTGTCTTGAACACATATGACGGTAGGATAGTCTTGAACACATCTGACGATAGGATTGTCTTGAACACATATGACGATATGATTGTCTTGAACACATACAATGATATGATTGTCTTGAACACATATGACGATAAAATTGTCTTGAACACATATGATGATACGATTGTCTTGAACGCATATGATGATACGATTATGATGATACGATTGTCTTGAACGCATATGATGATATGATTGTCTTGAACGCATATGATGATACGATTGTCTTGAACACATATGATGATATGATTGTCTTGAACACATATGATGGTAGGATTGTCTTGAACACATATGCCGATATGGTTGTCTGAATAGTGCTTTATTTACATTGTGAAATGATTCCTCATGATTACATTGCAGTGTTAAGACATTTAATGATACATTCAGAGTTTTTTTGTTTTATCAATTAAAAAAATTGTAGGAAAAGGCGAGACTGCTTCAAGAAAGAAAAGCGGCAGAAGAGGCTAAAAGAGCGGAACAGAAAGTAGTAAAAAGAAGTATGTGTAACTGTTACTTAGCAACAGCAGACCTATGTAAAATTCAAGCTTGCCAAACCAGAAATGGGATTATGCATATTTTGCTTTGCATAACTTTTTAAATTGAAAAACAAAATACAAGATGCATTGCTAGGCGTGATCATTCAGTAAATTGTACATGAATGATAGATTGGTTATGCCACATAAAATTGCCTAACTGGTTAACAATTAAATAAGAACTCTCTGACAAGTTTAAATGTATAACAGAACCTAAAAATAGTGTCCACAAACATGATTCCACTGTTAAGTATTTTGAAGGGTTTTGACATTATTATTATTATTATTATTATTATTGTTATTATCCTACTGTCCTCTTTTCTTTAATTTTTTTAATTCTTTCTTAATTTTTCATGATCTGGTAGCTCCTCCTGTCTTTAAACTTTTAACTGTCCATCTTCACATCCCAGTCCTTGTTTTTCCAGCCATATCAGGTGCTTGTATTTTTATATCACTTCATGTGATTTTTATAATGAATTTATTTATAGATAATCATTAATTAATGTTAATTATTCAGTGTTCTGCCAGAAAGATACTTTTGGGTGTGGTCCTATGGAATTGAATGCAACCACAGTTAACGAGGGGTATGGGGGCCTCCCCCAGAAAGAAAATGTGTTAAGTTTAGGGCTAGGGTAATGATAAGAATAATATATTTTGTCAAAAGGTTAACGTATGACTCCATACCCGTTTTACCCTTTGGCAGAAACCTTGTTATTTGTATACTATGGCAAAAAATCAGTGTAGGTATGTATATGTAGAGTTTGGTATTGCATTGTTTATTAGCCAGTATGTATTTAGAAAATAATGATGTTGTTTTTCATTACACAGGTAAAAAGAAAGGCAATATATTTGATGATGTTGCACAAGGTATTTCTACGAGAGAGTCTGGTCATATTGAGATCTCGTTTACTCCAAGGGTGTTTCCCACACCTATTAGAGAATCCCAGACTCCATTGGAAGAGGAGGTACTGAATGAATGAAGGAATGATTGTCTGTTATTTCTTTTATGTTCATCGGGGTATGAAAAAAAATATTAATCTGCAAACTGTGAATTGGCAAAGCCATTCTTAAATTTTTTTTTTTTTTTCATACCCAGATGAACATAAAAGAAATAACAGACAATATTTTAATTAAATTTGAATCATACTTGCTAATAATAACACTAAAAGTTCACACTTTATTTTGAATTATATTTGGTCCATAAACACTCAATAAGACAACTTGCCCATATCAAATTACATCATCAAATGTGACGTTCACTAACAACGTAATTTTTACTTTCATTGAGAATTGAACAAACTCCCGTTGTTACATCTGGACCAACTGAATGACGTTATATTGTAATGAATGTAGCGAAAATTTAATTATTGAATGAAAAATACATCGGCTAGCGGGTGTCAAATAGTGGTAAAATTAGCACAACATTTTTTTTAGTAACTGTTTTATACATACATTTTAAAAGACCAATACAAAGTTAAACAGTTCCTTTCTTAAAAGTGATCTACAGATTTGCGTAATGACAGTTTTACTCCAAAACTATTAATTAATTTTGTTTTACAATATAAGGAATATTACATATTTATTACAAATCCATACAAAATTATGTACAGTTAAATAATTTTACTTACTAGTAGAAACAAATTAATTGTGTTAGAAAATCTATAGTGTGTGTGAGACTGACATATATACTGAACAAAAAAAGAAACTTCCGATGTGTACATATAGTATTTGTTGTGTTAAAGAATTCATTGTGTAATGAAATTATAATAGGTAGTATTAGCCTTGAGCTGTATTATCAGAATTCATTAATTTTAGCGATTACTTTTGCACTGTTAATCGTCGACAACATGAAATTCAATTTGCACGTGCATGCATGGTTCGACATGTCCCATGTAGTATTCGGTCAATTTGTTTTACTTGTCTTACTGACATTGTTGTCAAGTGAACAAAAACGCTTCAAAATTTGTAAAAAAAATAAATTACGCGAACGGGCGATTGGCATGCTTGATGCTGGCATGTCGCCAAAGACGTTGCAAGGCATGTTGGGAGTTCTAGTCGAGCGATACGAAATCTTCGCGTAAGATTTCGAACGACAGGAAGCACCAACGACTTTCCTCGTCGTGGACGTCCGCATGTTACAACACGTGGTCAAGACCGCTATATCATGAACACGCATTTGCGTAATCGATTCCAAACTGCCACTGCTACTGCTGCTAACACACCTGGGCTTCATAATAACCGAATCAGTGGGCAAACTGTTCGTAATCGTCTGCGGGAGAACGGTTTACATGCACGACGTCCTTACGTCGGATGCGTTTTAACGCAACGTTATAGTCTAAATCGTCTTTATTGGGCACGTGTACACACTCGTTGGATACGGCGACGCTGGAATACCGTTCTTTTTTCGGATGAATCCAGATTTTCTTTACAACGTGATGATGGCAGGGTGTGCGTCTACCGTAGGAGAAATGAACGCTATGCTGACTGTTGTGTTCTTGAACGAGATCGTTTCGGGGGTGAGGGTTCTGTCATGGTCTGGGCAGCCATTGCCCATGGTTATCGTTCACCACTAGTCGTCATTGATGGCAGTTTAAATGCTCAACGTTACCGCGATGACATTCTCGCTCATCACGTCATTCCTGCCAACATCTCGATTTTTCAGCATGATAATGCCACCTCTCATACAGCTAGAGACACTGTAAATTTTCTTAGGACAAATAACATTGATTTCATTGATGACTGGCCCGCTAAAAGTCCTGATCTCAACCCCATCGAGCATGTCTGGGATAGACTGGACAGACGATTGAGGCGTCGTCCCAACCCACCCGCTAACGTCAACGAACTTCGTCAAGTGCTCATTCAGGAATGGAACAATATTCCACAGGCAGAAATCAACACTTTAGTCAATTCTATGCGCCTGCGATGCACTGCAGTGGTCAATTCAAGAGGTGGTCATACCCGTTATTAAGTGGGTGGGGTTTTTTTTAACCCCTACCACACTTGGTCAAAATTTCTCCCAGTTTCTGTTAACCTATGGCCATGATTTTTGCACCAAACGATGTATCATGGAACACTCTTTAAACGCATATATAACAATTATTCCCCCGGTTTGTTTTCATCAAGTTATGTTCAAGCAAAGTTAGCGGAAGTTTCTTATTTTGTTCAGTATATATATATATATATATATATATATATATATATATATATATATCCAAAGTCACCCCCAAATGTGTGTGGCCCCCAAAATAAAAATACTGGCCATGGAATACTGGCCTACTAAAACTGAAGATAATGCATTGGCTCCTCGAGTGAAAAATAAGATTAGTATATAGCCAACTAACTCCCCAGAGGCAGATCTAGGTGGGGCAGGGGCCCAGGCCCTCCCATAAATTTTGGGACAGTTATAATTTTATAATATCTATTAATTTTCTGTTTTTACTATCCCCCTCCAAACCTCCCCCAAAGTTCCCTTGACATTCCACCTCATGTCATTGGGGGGGGCCCCTAAATAGATTTTCTGGATCCGCCTCTGCTCCCCCCCACCCCAGTCACTGTCATCTTCCTTATGCGTATGCTGTGTTTGGCATCTAAATATATGAAGAAACTCTAACTATATTTATCAAAAAAGAACTGGATTTGCCTGTCTTTAAATGCTGTTTGTTATTTCAGTGGTTGAAGAAGCAAGCGGAAGCGGCACGTGTTATAGAAATCGCAGACAAAGATCTGTCGGAGGAAGAAAAGAATCCACTGTGGCTCAGAGACAAGGGAAAGTAAGTTACTGAAAGTGGATATGTTTTGCTCTTTTCTTTTCGTTTGGACAAATGTACAAACCTGCTAAAAATGTGATGGAAACAACTTACGGTAAGTACTGTAAAATACTTTAGTTTTGCGTTTGAATAAAAAAAAGTAAAAATAAATTTCACATGAAATTAAAGGCTGATGGAAATCGGATATTAAAAAAAGAAAGACAAAAAAAGAAAATAGTCTTGTTGAATCAGACCCGAGAGCTCGTTAGTTTCCGGTGCATGGGAGTACAGTAAAAACAATGTGGCGGTGTCATAGCATGAAGCATTTACTTTCAGCTTAAAGTACAATCTAACGACATCAAATTTTGTACACTAATCTACTTGCAAAAACACAGACATGGAAAAGCACATTTCTGCTCGCGAAAACATGCAGAATAAAATGCGCACGGAATCACATTAATGAAAAACGGGTCTTACCCTCTCTGTTTACATGATGTAAACCTTCGATGCAAGTTTGCTCTGTTTCTAATATCATGCCAAGTTGTAGATGTTTCCATGTGGTATTTGGTTCTTACGGAAGTAAAAACAGTGCGGTATAGGTATTCTTTTTCTGGCAGCGGCGATTGTTTCGACTTTCACATTAAAGTTTAATATTAAAGTTTCATGAGTAGATCAGTTTCTCACAAACTATAAATCCTAGATGATTGAAACTTGGTTTATAGTTGTAACTATTGATGTTCATCACAATGCACTGAAAATGTGCGAGACATTTTTTATTTTTTATTTTATTTTATCCTACTGCCCCCTTTCTTTTCTCTCCTTTGAATTCCCTCTCATTTCTTCCCGATCTGGCAACTCCTCCTATCTTTCAACTTCTTTCGCTGTCCACCTCCACATTCCAGTCCTTGTCTCTCCAACCGCGACAGGTGTTTGTCTCTTGTGATTATCTGTGCCACACACCTGCTATTCCCCATCAGCTTTTAGCTGTGGACTTAAGTCTGACAACTTCGGAGAGTGTTCAGCAGTAACTACTGGCATTGTTAAGAGGCACTTGTAACGACCTACTATGCACCCCTACTACCGGCTGTCATTAGTTAGTGCCATGGGTCAGACCAGCTTAATTAGTGGCAGAGGACGAGGATGCCAGGTGGGTGCTGGGAAATAAACTGAGACTGCACCCGTGGAGGAAGTTGAGACAGGTAGGCGATGGTGTGGACAGCTCAGAAGACAGAGTCGGAGGAAACTGACAGAAAGGGTTAAAACAGATTGAAATCGTGGGAGAAATTGGAAAGGTTTTTTCTCTTTTATATTAAGATAATGAGAATGATAGGCAGAGGGTGATAATTGAGAAAGATGAATGAGTGAGCCAGCTTTGACGGGATTTGAACCACTGTCGTCAGCTTGATTGTCCAGCAGCTTATCCACTAGATCACGGAGCTCACTTATAGTGCACCGAAAAAGTTTATCATAGGCGAGACATTTAATTCTTGTTGTTTTTTCTTTCAGTTCCTTCTTCCAAGCGGGTAACTATAAAGCCGCAGTGAATGTCTACTCTCACGCCATTCGACTCAACAGCAAGCTTCCAGCGTATCCTTTTCAACATTTACGTCGCTGGGTTTTTGGGGGGGGTTATTTTACTTTTATACCCATTAACTTAATTAAAGACTCTGACCCAAGTTGTTAAGTAGTATAAAAATTAAAGTTTGTTTTGTTTAACAACACCATGCAGAGCCCATGCACTGATTTATTGATCATCGCACAGCCGTAGCTAGCGGAGGGGGGCAAGGAAAAAATCCAGAAAAATTACGCGGTATAGAAACTTAAAGAAAAGTCTCTTCTTAACCCTTTAAGGAGTTCTAAACGATTAACTACTCAGTTGCCCCCCAAACAAAAAATCCTAGCTATAGCCCTGCACTGTCTGTTGGATGTCAAACATTTGATAATTCTATCATTCCGACATATATATGTCGTCTTTAGAGGAAAATAGTTATATTTTACATTAACTGCAAGGGATCTTTTATATGCACTTTCTCACAGACAGGGCAAAACATATCATGGCTTTTAATATACCAGTCATATACCAGATGAACAAAATACAGTCGGTGAATGGGTCCATTGAGAGGCTTCCATCCTACAACGCAAGCATCCCTGAGCAGTATAAATGTGAATGGCTATTGCAGCTTTTTGGCCATTAAATTATACAAGACTTTGAACTTCTTGCTTAAATTAAATTTTAGGAAATCTATGTGTTTCTGGTAATCTAGTAGCATTTTATGTAAAACAGAACATGTACATACACTATAGTTAATAAAGGGTGGGATGTAGCCTAGTGGTAAAGTACTCGCTTGATGTGAAGTTGGTTTAGGATCGATCCCCATCAGTGAGCCCATTGGGCTATTTCTCATTCAAGCCAGTGCACCACGACTGGTATATCACAGGCTGTGGTATGTGCTACCCTGTCTGGGATGGTGCATATAAAAGATCCCTTGCTACTAATGGAAAAAAGTTGCGGGTTTCCTCTCTAAGACTATATGTCCAATAGTCCATGATTAATAAATCAGTGCTCTAGTGGTGTCGCTAAACAAAACAAACTTTAGCTATAGCTAATAAAATCAGTGACTTAAAAAGATTTTTTTAATAATAACTTTAAATAAACAATTGGTATTCAATTTTAAAATTTTATTAACAGATCAAAATATGGATCATCTGGATCATCTTTCAATGGCAAAATAATACAGATACATGTACTATCAAAGTTAATATCTGATAATAATAAAAATTCTATTGCAGATCAATTTTGCAACAGGTTTTTGCTGTGGAATTGATGAGTGCTGTCGCAAAATATAAATGTTCCTCAACAAACATGTAATTACTGTGAACACAATTTAAAATTTTGTTTCCTTAACATCTGAAGTTTATATTCAAATAGAAGTGCCTGTCATCTGAAGTTGCGTAACTTTTTCAAATGCATTGACGATTGTTCAAAAGTAAGTTAAGAAATTCATTTTCACTTGGTATTAGGCCTACTTATCATACATGTATGTATTGTATTGTATTTAACTTCTAGTATTGTTTTGTTGCCTGTCAATTATGTACTATTAACATTACACTGGTTGAGTAACATCACCCGATAAAATTGTTATTATATAACACTATGAATGAAGGGGGCAGGACGTAGCCCAGTGGTAAAGCGCTCGCTCGATGCGCGGTCGGTCTGGGATTGATCCCTGTCGGTGGGCCCATTGGACTGTTTCTCATTCATGACTGGTATATCAAAGACCGTGGTATGTACTACCCTGTCTGTGGGACGGTGCATATAAAAGATCCCTTGCTGCTAATCAAAAAGAGTAACCCATGAAGTGATGACAGCGGGTTTCCTCTCTCAATATCTGTGTGGTCCTTAACCATATGTCTGACGCCATATAACCGTAAAGAAAATGTGTTGAGTGCATCATTAAATAAAAAATTTCTTTCTGTATGAATGAATGAATGTTTAATGACACTCCAGCACAAAAATACACATCAGCTATTGGGTGTGAGAGCATGGCACTGTAATGCTTTTGATTGAAGCTAAGGCAGCAAGCAATGTTGATTTCATGAAACGCAAGTGTGTTTGTGTGCACGGGGAAGATTCTGGGAGTTGAACCTGCCCCCCTTGCCCCCCAAGCCCCTCAAACTCAAGCACTATTTCGGGGGGGGGGGGGGGGGTGTTCCAGTATAATACGGGGGAGAATGATTCGACCCCTTATAAACTTTGGTCGCCACAATCTAGACTCATCCTTGATTGCTAAAATTCCTGCACATGTGCCTGAAATCACAGCACTCAATCTAGATCTGTTAGATCGAGGTCTCACCATTCTGCTGATCTGATGTGCTTGCATCATTCATTCATTCATTTCAACTTATTTTCATGCTTACATCCAATCCATGCAGTCCTGGGCACACACACCTCAGCTATTTGCGCTGTCTGTCCAGGACAGTGGGTTAGTTGTTAGTGGTTAGTGAGAGAGAAATTGGTTTAATGGTCTTACACCTACTCATTGAGTCATAGAAACTTCCTCTGGGTGGGAGCCAGTACCGGGCTGCGTGAACCCTGTACATGTACCTACCAACCTTATGTCCGATGGGTTAACCACAACACCACCAAGGCTGGTTGGTGTCTTGCAATTGTCTTCTTTCTTTTTATACATAACCTGGCATTTGAACCTATGGCACACACCACCATCCACGCCCTTAGTCCTGTGGACTGGTCCAGACATCCCAACAGCTATAATCTCCCACTGAAAAGAAAAAAGAAAGAAAGAAATGTTTTATTTAATGACGCACTCAACACATTTTATTTACGGTTATATGGCATCAGACATATGGTTAAGGACCACACAGATATTGAGAGAGGAAATCTGCTGTCACCACTTCATGAGCTACTCTTTTTCCAATTAGCAGCAAGGGATTTTTTATATGCACCATCCCACAGACAGGGTAGTACATACCACAGCCTTTGATATACCAGTCGTGGTGCACTGGCTGGAACAAGAAATAGCCCAATGGGCCCACTGATGGGGATCGATCCTGCATCGACCGTGCATTGAGCGAGTTCTGTACCACTGGGCTACATCCCGCCCCTATACTTCCATTGTGTCATGGGTATCCTGTCGAGGCCGGCACCTGTGTCCATGACAAGTGTCTAATGTGCACGTTAAACCCTATGAACTGACCTCATGTGTATCCTGTTCAGGTCACAAAGTAGCTACATGTACTTCCTTCTTTCTTCTTCGCTTTTATGGTCCAGAGATCAGGTTATGTATTAAACGATCCAAGTTTTGTATAATGTCTATGATGGCAGTGGGTTTTCTCGCTAATTATCTCTGTGATCCAGTGCCATATAACTGTAATTAAAATGTTTTGAGTGCGTTATTATTAAAAAAATAATAATTCTTTCTGCAATGACTATTTCTGTGTTTCCTACAGGCTCTAGAACTCCTGACTCCGCCAGTTCCGCAGAATGCAAACAGTCGCTGCAAGGCGTTGGTTCGGAGAGGGACAGCGTTCTGTGAGCTGGAGATGTATATTGAAGGTGTGTTCATCATTTACTTCGTATATTAAATCAGTTGTTATAGTTCACGTCAGCATGAAATGACACCCAACTGTCACTTCTATCACAACAGATGAAAAATGGTTGTGAATGATCATGTCCATTTTAATGAATTCTGTAAAACAATAATTTTTCTTTGAATTTTAATATGAAATACTACTGACCGTATATGATGTTGTGGGCTAGTGCTTATAAAACGTTTAGAGTCTAGACTCAAGACAGTAATATCATGACAATGCCATAGAAATTGTATGCGTGTGACATCATTAGAGATTGAGTCTGGACTCTAAAAGTTTTATAAGCACGGGCCCTGGGTATCACAAAATACTCACTGATACTCACTTTCCTTTCTCAAGACAGTAATATCATGACAATGCCATAGAAATTGCATGCATGTGACGTCATTAAAGATTGAGTCTGGACTCTAAAAGATTTATAAGCACGGGCCCTGGGTATCACAAAATACTCATTGATACTCACTTTCCTTTCTCAAGACAGTAATATCATGACAATGCCATAGAAATTGCATGCATGTGACGTCATTAGAGATTGTGTCTGGACTCTAAAAGTTTTATAAGCACGGGCCCTGGGTATCACAAAATACTCATTGATACTCACTTTCCTTTCATTACTACATTTACGTTTTTATTCCTCAGGTCTGCAAGACTACGAATCCGCACTGAAACTCCAGCCTAACGGTGAACAGCTGCAAGCAGACGCTGACAGAATCCGACAGATTATACAGGGCAGCACAGAAAGTTGAAACCCCCAGTCGCACCTCCTGATCCGTTAAATGTCTCACGAAAACATACACTCAACTACAACTTTCACAAACACCTGATATCATCACTGTTGTGACAGTGATTCATGAGTGCATCTCATCACAGCTGTAATTATTCCAATGAGTTCTCTCCTGTGCCAGTTTTGATTCAGTAAAACTAGTCTGGGAGTGGCGGTCCTCTTTGTGGTGATCAAAAGGATGTATTGTCTAGTAAAGTATCTCATTGGGAGTGGCTGTCCTCTTATAGATGAGGCACTAGATAGAGAGTCGTTGAATCATCTAGTAGACTATTTTGGCAAATAACCATTCGACTCTGTCTTGACCAGAGATAGGGTGTTGATTACATACAGTGAAACCTCTCAAGACCGGACCGTCTGTAAACCGGAAATTCCTTCAAAACCGGACACTTTACAGAGTCCCTTTTTTAAAAACCAGGACAAAACACAACCTCTCTAAACAAGATCCCTCTTAAAACCGGACATTTGTCTTGGTCGCAAGGGTGTCCTGTTTAGAGGGGTTTCACCGTATAACGGTTTTGTCGTTGAAATTAATAAACTTGACAATGTGTGTTTTCATCATCTGCCTCAGTACAAGTTAAAACCTAAGTCCACTGATGATGGTTGATCCCACGACCCATAACACCACATACGAGCGCTGATCCCTCCCCAGCCCCCAACCCCCCCCCCCCCCCCCCCCATGATTTAAATATTTAAGATATACTATCTACGGCCATAAAATAAATGCTGTATTTTTCATCCTCATGGTGGGCAGACATGCATAAGGGGGCTGGGGGTGGGGGTGGAGGGATTTTTTGTGAATATTAAAGACGGATCACTGGCATAGCCAGAGGGTCGGCCATAGGGGCCATTTTTCATGTAGGCTGCAAGTATATAAAACTGAGTTTCAAAACTGTATGTACAGGAACTCTCTTTCACTTCTGTATATATATATATATATATATCTTAAAGAGATTGTGTTTATAAAAATTATCAGCTATGCATTGATATTATGTTGGAATTGAACATATCTTATCCCAAAATCGTGCACAGTGTTATATTTTTTTTCTTCTTTCTTGTATAATCTCTCAGAATCACTTATTGTTCATAAATATAATATTAACGTGTGATATTTACCAAGTTATTTACTCATTAACTAAATATCATATACCATTTTTATTATCTGTGTTGTGTACAGCATTGTCCATTTTGGTACCCCACACCCCTCCCGTAGTCCCCCTTTCCATTAGCAATCATTTTAAAACTGGTTTGGACGTGGGACACTGGTAAAGCGTTTGCCGTCCGTGGGTCCATTGGGCTATTTCTCGGTTCAGCCAGTGCACCATGAAGCCGCATTAGTATGTCCTATCCTGTCTGTAGGATGGCGCATATAAAAGATATCTTGCTATCAATGGAAAAATGGTAACGAGCTACTATCGGCAAACTAGGTTCCAAAACATATATAGCTCCCTTTTTCCATTTCAAAATTGCGCCAACATTCCTTCATTCAAATTGCGCACCATTCCAAATTCTATAGCACCAAAACCAACCAACCCCCCCCCCCCCCCGCCTGTTGCCGACCTCGGTCGGGCTAGTGGTGCTCCCTTGAACCTGTCAGTGCGGCCGGTCCCCCCCCCCCCCCCCCAATCCATTACTGTCCTGGACGGAGGAGCCGGCCGAGGCCAGCACCTGTGCCCATGACAGGCGTGCGCTTGCTCCGAATGTGTACGTTAAACTGTATGACTTGACGGAAAATTTCAAAATGCTCTCCCCCACACACACACGAGAGAGAGAGAGAGAGAGAGAGAGAGAGAGAGAGAGAGAGAGAGAGAGAGAGAGAGAGGGAGAGAGGAAGCGAGACTGCATTAGTTTTAAGTCTGTACTTTGTATAAGCATGGGCTCTGGTCTGAAAGACTTGTTGATTAAATATAAGCAAACGTATCCATATCTCACACACACACACACACACACACACACACACACACACTTTATTTATGTTTATTTGCTCAACACTGCCCAGTTAATGCAAAATGTGTATAATTGTCAGATAGTTATAATGAACATTGAAATAAATACATTCCGTCCATATAATCATGTGTTATTGTTTTGGTATCGGTTGTTTTTTTAGTTGGTAGATCACACAATGTGTCCCACTTTATGCTATTTTTGGCGCGTGTGATGCTCAAACTATTTTATTTTTTTCACAATACATTTTTAGGAGGGGCCTGTCTCGACCCCCTCTTATAAACTTCGTTCGACGCGGTCTAGACACACCCCGCTAAAATTCCTGCATTTAAAATGTGTCTCTTTTAATGTTTTATATACGGTTTTTGGACATTCGTCTGCTTCGGTGAATCACTTGAGACACGTCTTCTGAATAAAAAATGTATGAAACGTGCGTATGGATCCGTTAAAGTGACATATCCTAGTTTCGGTCCCTGAAAATTGGACACAAAGTTTGGTTAATCAACAAACCTGTAATACATTTGGATAAATTTAACTATAACAAAGTCCGTGATGTTAAAACGATGAAATACCCTCTTAAAGCACCGTCTCCATAACCGTTACTTCTCAAAAGTACGTGTGGTTTTTTTAAATTATGAAAAAATACATTTAGTATCCCAAACACTGCGGATGTTTGGAAATGTATAGTTTAAACAATAAAATGTTAGTAATGTTTAGCTTCAATGATCAAACGCGAGTCTAATAGTGAAAACTATGCAGTAATGTTTAAAAACAAGCGTCTGCGACTTTGATAGAGGAAATAAATAGATTGTAGTGCATAGGCTACCATAGTTAGAAAGTGACATTCACTGCTGGGAAGGTCTATATAGTAAAGACCTTAATAATAAAAAAAATGATAGAATTGAGTCGTTCTGTACCTAGCTAATTTCAAACTCCATGAGCTGACAACATTCTTCACTTTTGGTGAGTATTGCTGGGTGTTTGTTTTGTTTTTTTGGGGGGTACGCATGCCCGTAGAAACGATATTTGGGCACAATATCTAGTTGAGCGGACAGTCTTTTGACGAACACACACACGCACACTACAATACAATTCAATGTTTATTGCAACCATTGTCAATCTGATTAAAACCAGCTCCACTGGGAGCTGATTTTAATCGCACTGCAACCATTGTATATTTACATTGGTTATGGGGACAGATTTCCACTGGCGTAAGGAAGCGCGGGGGTGGGGGTGGGGGTGGGGGTGGGGGGGCATGTAGCAGCAGCGATGTTTTTTTTATTATTATTTATACATGTATGTGTGTGCCCTCCCCTCCATTTTGGCACCTTCCTACGCCCGTGAAAAAGCAAAGACACACACACACACACACCAAGCTGAAATTAATGTTTAATTTTTTCTTCTTTTTTCTGGGTAGTTTTTTTGTGTGCGTTTTTTGTTGTTGTTGTTGTTGTTGTTGTTGTTGTTTTGCTGGACCGACGTATACCAGTACGGTAGTAGGTTACATGTTTCAGCAAATCCTAGCGGAATTCCCTATTATTAGTCTTACCTTCCCGTGAAACTCCGATATCCTACGTCATTAGTGCCCATTTGGCCAGTGAACTCCGCCTATGACGTCATTATTACTGGTGGCAAAGGGCCTACGCTAAAGAAATTGAAAATCGTTTTTATAATTAATATGATTGTTAGCAATAGTGTTTGTTAAAAAAAATTTCGGTAAGTGTACTCTAACTAGAAATTACTTCAATTTCTTTTTAAGAATATAATTGTCTTTAAAGAATATGGATTCCCGCCATTCTCTCCCCTCTGAGCTTCTGTCTCGCTTTCTTTCTCAGACCCGTAAAAAATGAACGACATACCGATTTGGGGAGGGGGTAGGTGAGGGCACAATCTCTACTGGAGGGGGGAAGAACTCAAATGTTTATTTTTATTTCTATGGTGTATGGCAAAAATAGTACATCTCTCTCTCTCTCTCTCTCTCTCTCTCTCTCTCTCTCTCTCTCTCTCTCTCTCTCTCTCTCTCTCTCTCTCTCTCTCTCTCTCTCTCTCTCGCTCAGTTTATAGGCTTGCATAACAATCAGTAGTTTAAATAATTTCTTTCCAGGTATGGATTTTGTGAATATCTTCTTTCCAGTTGTTCTGATCATGTTTCACATTACTTATAATTCCGCTGGAGGTAAATTTATAAAGTTTTTTTAAAGTTAATAGATACCGTATGTCGTAATGATCCTCTCTACCAGTAGGGCCTACTAAATTATCCACTCTCATTAAACTATACTCGGTTCCAGAATGTGCCCTAGGACATACAACCTTCACGAATTGCATGTGCATTGTGGAAGATCAGAGGCTTATCTAGGAGGAGGCCAGGGGCCCGCCCCACCTCCCTCTAAATTTTGATTATTAATTTTCTTTCTTTTTTACGATCCTCTCCAAACCTCCCCCAAAGTTCCATTGGCATTCCGCCTCATGTCATTGCTCTCCCCCCCCCCCCCCCCCCCAAAAAAAAAAAAGAGAAGGATTTTCTGGATCCGCCACTGAAGATGTTTCTGGTCTTTTGTTTTAATGAGCAAATATCCGTTGATTCAATTACATTAATTATGGATTTGTACAACGTCTGCCAGTTTTTGCTATGTCTTGTATGTGGGTGTTTGTGAATGTGTGTGTGCGTGCGTGCGTGCGCGCTTATGTTTTTGTTTTCATTTATTTATTATTCATTCATTCATTCATTCATTCATTTATTTATTTACCATTTTAGATTCCCCGTTCTCTTTAAAGCTAAACGTGACGTCATTGCACTATGTGAATGAGGGCGAAAACATGGCAGTGTTATGTCACACAGACTGCAGACAATGTAAGGTAGTGTGGACGTTCAAGGCAGAGACTATATCAAGAAGTGGGGTGCTGTCGCTAAGCAACGTAAGCTGGCCACACATTGGTATCTACACGTGCGTGGCATACGGCGATGGAACCAAACCAGTACACAAAAATACTACTTTGAAAGTTCATTGTTAGTATATCACAATTTTTTGGGAGTGTACTCTGTGTGTGTGTGTGTGTGCGTGCGCGTGTAGTGTGTATGTGTGTGTGTGTGTGTGTGTGTTGGCGTGTGTGTGTGTGTGTGTACTATGTTGTGTGTGTATACTGTGTCGGTATGTGTGTGTGTGTGTGTGTGTGTACTGTGTCGGTAGCGTGTGTATACTGTGTCGGTATGCGTGTGTGTACTGTGTCGGTAGCGTGTGTATACTGTATCGGTATGTGTGTGTGTGTACTGTGTCGGTATGCGTGTGTGTACTGTGTCGGTATGTGGGTGTGGGTGTGTATGTATGTGGGTGTGTATGTATGTGTGTGTGTGTGTGTGTGTAGTGTAATGTGTATGTGTGTGCACTGTATTGTGTGTGTACTGTGTGTATACTATGTTGGTATGCGCACGCGCGCGTGTGTGTGTGTATGCGTGTGTGTACAGTATACATGTATACTGTATGTATATGTACATGACTACATGTATGTATGTATGTGTGTACATGTATGTATGTATTGATATATGAATATCTATATATTGTATGTATGTCGAGGTTGGCTATTACATACATAGATATTAACACACTGGCGCAGGGGATAATTAAATTCTTTCTGGCTCACAAATTGTCCCATGCCGTTGCTGGGACTCGACCCTATGGCACCGAATTGCCCGCAACTTGCAGACTTGCCATGGTACCTTTTGAGCTATGCATGTATGTATGTATGTATGTATGTGTGCGTGCGTGCGTGCATTATTATTTGAAAAGGCTGAGTTTAGGGGTGGGTGGGTATTCTACAATCGTTCCAGTTTGAGCTAATAACAGTGTATAATTATGACAGAGGTAGAGCCGTCCACACCCAAATACATTCGATTGCCTCTTCTTTTCTTTTTTTCCTTCTTTTTTTCTTTCTTTCTTTCTTTCTTTGTTTTTGTTTTGTTGTTGTTTGTGTGTTTTTGTATGTTTTTTTTGGTTTTTTTGGGGGGTAGCCATTTTCACTTGCCTTAGCACCGCCACCCTCAAAAATGTGTATAAAAGTCTGGATTCGGCGCTGAATATGTACATTTCAGTGTACGGACAGTGGACGGGATGGGCGTTTGCCGCCAGAGAGTGCCTACCCACGTGTAGTGGTTTTCAGACGTCCAAGAGGATGTGTTTGAACCTCTACGACGACATCACTTCCGGGTCGCCCAGGTGTCACGGACAGAGCACAATCAGCACGGAGGAGAAATGTTGTGGTATACCATGTCCTAGACGTTAACGCTAGCAGGCGCGGATCCAGGGGATTGTGTCCAGAGGGTCTGGACTCTTCCCACCCCCACCCCACTTCCACTCACGGTGAAAAAAAAAAACCGAGAAGTTTTTTCCACTTATTTTACATTCATCACTAATAGATACAACTTCCATTTAAGCAGTTGCATGTAGACACTCACACACACCCAACACACACACCCTTAAAAAAGCCTTTTTTTAAAGTGCATTTATCACTAATATAAATAGATACAACTACCATTTAAGTAGTTGCATGTAGACACCCCACCCCCCCCCCACCCCCACCCCACCCCCCTTAAAAAAAACCTGGATCCACGCCTGACAGGGCGGGGTGCAGCTCATTGATAGTATAGGCACTAAAAACATTAGAATGACGTCCTTGTTTTGCAGTAACGTTTGGAACATTTTAGCGTAGGTATTTTATTTAAAAAAAAAAAAAAAACATTTTATTTACGGTTATATGGCGTCAGACATACGGTTAAGGACCACACAGATATTGAGTGGGGAAACCTGCTGTCCCACAGACAGGATAGTACATACCACGGCCTTTGTTACACCAGTTGTGGAACACTTGCTGGAACGAGAAATAGCCCAATGGGGCCACAGACTATTTCATAAATTCGGCCCAATTATGATTTGGTAACTCTTCTTTTTTTTCGTGCTTATACCCAATTAAGGATCAAGCACGCTGTCCTGGGCACACATCTCAGCTATCTGGGCCGACTGTCCAGAACAGTGGGTTAGTTGGTGGTGGTTAGTGCTTAGTGAGAGAGAAGAGGCTTTAGTGGTCTTACACCTACCCACTGAGTCGTTGAAACTCGCTCCGGGTGGAAGCCGGTACCGGGCTGCGAACCACGTACCTACCAGCCTTACGTCCGACGTGGCATGCTCCTGATTAAACGTTCAATAACATTTGGGGGGGGGGGGGGGGGGCACGTCCTATTCCTCTTTGGAGAGCGGCGCCTAATTATCCAGCCACGTTGACGTTCTTGAGGCTCTAATAGTGTAACTCATTATTAATAAATCAATTTGCTCTAGTGATGTCGTTAAACAAAACCAACTTTTAACTAATAGTGTAAAAAAAATGCCTTAATGTTTTTAAAAACTAGGATATGTCACTTTATTATACTAATACATGAGAAAATTGATGCATGCGTTTAGTGTTCAGTTGCTGGGTGGGTGACCGATATTCGTGATATTTCATTTCAGATACCAATCTCTCAGGATTAGTAGCTGGAATAGTTTGTGGGGTTCTGTTGCTATCGGGATTTGGACTGTATCGTTATAGGTGAGTCAATCGCGTACGTATATCCACACTCGTTAATTTGCGTAATTAATCGGCCTTTGTGGTGTCGTGGTTATGCCATCGAAGATAAGGCTGGTAGGTACTTGGTTCGCAGCCCGGAACCGGCTCCCACCCAGTGAGTTTTAACGACTAAATGGGTAAGTGTAAGACCACTACACCCTCTTCTTTCACTAACCACTAACAACTAACCCACTGTCCTCGACAGACAGCCCAGATAGCTGAGGTGTGTGCCCAGGACAGCGGAAATTAAAATAAGCTGAAATGAAAACAAAAACAAATTGCTTACGAAAGCACTGTCACAACAGTCATGATAACAGCCCCAAGTTCAGCCAGCAAACGTTTCGCTAACGCTCGCGAACTATTTGACTGGTTCCCGACGTGGTCATTTGGTTCACCGTGAAGCGCACAAACCAGTCTAGCGGACGTTTTTCTGATCGGTCTGGCTGAACTCCTCTCTAGTGTTCGTGCATCTTGGGCATGTTCTGTCGCACCGGTGGCATCCATCATGAATACTGCCATCACAGCTGTCAAGTTTGTTGCTTCATCTTGAAACGATGAAACAAACAAGTTCAAAATATATATGGAATAGCATCAGCCATCATTATGACTGATCATCGATGTATCGTATTTAGTCGATGTTATAGCCTCCAAATGTCTACCGTAAAACGTTTCCAATGCCTTCATAACGATGATGGAACAACTTCTGTGACAGAATGACATTGTGTTGTTTGAATTCTGCATACAATGAGAACGCCCTAATGTGTCTTAGAAGTTGTAATAATATGTAGACACCAAAAGCTGGAGCAGAACGTATATTGCGCGACATAAAGGGAAAATTGGTTTAACGTTTAACTGATAACTCGTTTATTATCCTCTATTTAACCGCCTATAGTGAAGACATGAAAACAAATCCCAACCCCAACAATTCCAAGCTTTAAACCGGATCACAATTACAGGTAACATTCCCCAACACTTAGTCAATATATGAATTTCCAAACCGATCAATTTTCAATTATAATCGATCGCCAGTAAAAAGTATTGTGTATTTTTTTGTATTTTTTTTCACAGACGTAAACGAATTATTAAGCGTCAGGATTCGAAGATCTACCGGTCGAGTATCTTCACCGTTGGCGACTGGGACACCCACAGTTCCGAATACCCGTCATTCACATTGTCGAACGTCGCTGTTCCGAAAGACATGAAGTTCTAGCTACAGAAGAGTGAACCGTGAAGACCTCTGTTCCTAAAATTCAAACACGACATACCGTTTTAAACAAATTTGACTCATCTCAGTCCTGCGTTCAGCAATAGGATGCTACGCTAACGTCCGCGGACTATTTGATTGGTGAAACACGTCAAAAAACGAAAAAAGGTCTAGATGACTTTTCCGTACCCTATCTGGCTGAACGCAGATGGGATCTTACTTGTGATCAGTGTTAGGTGCGTCTGCCAAAAGATCAGATAGCCGGTGCCATTTCGTGTCCAGATAATCTTTTGTCGTCAACAATCATTTCTAATGTGTTAAAAGCTGCAGTTTATAACATCGTTTTCCTAATGCAAGATACAAACAGCTGCTGTTTTATATACTATATAGTAGGGGTGGAGCTGATCGAGGGCGCAAAGGAAGGTTTCTAGGGGTGGTTCGTGGGTATGTTCCCCCGTAAAAGTTTTAAAACGATGTCCTGAAATGCAAAAAAAAAAAGAGAGTAAAATTCATAGGGGGGTACTATCAATATGTACCGTCAACTGTCTTAATACGACAGTCTGGTCTTCAGCCAACTTTGGTGATTACATTGTTACAAGGAAAAGCATAACTTAACAACCCACGCAAATTAACTTCTTTTCTTTCTTTTTTTAGATTTAAGGCATTTTTGTGTGACATTAATTAAACCAATAGGGCCCTGTTTTACGAAGCGATCTTAACGCTAAGATCACTTTAAGTGCATAAGGATGCGTGCGTCTAAAAACGAAGGCGCTAAGATTGCTTAGTAAGACGGGGCCCCTAGGTCCGTATGAACGATGTATGGAGTATTTGTGAGGGGAGGGGGTGGGGGAGGGGGCACAGTCTTTAATAGGTGTTGGATGTGCACAAGCCACATTTAAATTATATAAACTAGGTGATGAGACACATTAGTTTTAATGAGACCGTCTAGACTGGATGTGTGCGTCCGCAATGAAATAATCGTATATGGTGCAATGTCCAAAACGAAAACCGCAGACGCACACACGCGCCGAATCCAATCTATATGAGCCATACGGGGCCGTCCATAATTTTCAACATTTTCACGAGCGTACAAACCATACGCTGGGGGTGGGGGGGGGGGGGGGGGGGGTGTTAAGGGGCCAGTGTACACTTTTTTTTTTTTTAATGAAAAATGTCGATCAACATTTTTCATTTTGGGATGTACACTTTTAGGAGAGGGAGGGGGATGGTCAAAAGTGTACTCTTTGTACACTCATGAAAATGTTGAAAATTATCCATGGACGGCCCCTAACACGTCCCTGTGGAGCTGTGAACTAGGTCTTGGTTGAAGTCTGCCAGTACTGGGGTACGAACTTAGCGCCTACACCACACGTAATGTTCACCCGATGGCTTACATACTGACCCATTGAGTTTGCGAATGATCTGAAATTCATGACTCTCTGCATGTTGTGTGCGTGCGTGTGTGCGTACGTGCACAGTTGTATAAAATACGCGACTCTGTGTGCTTGCTTTATTTAATTATATAATTCATGTTGATTCCTTCAGCAAAGTAAACAAACAAAATGGTGATATGTACAAGATTATTCAAACTATTATGCGATGGCAATGTAATGTTTTAATTTCTAGTCGTATTAAACTATTAATTTGGTGGTTGGTTTTTGATTTGGTTTGGTTTTGGGGCGTTGTTGTTGTTTTTATTTATTTATTTTTTGTTTTGTTATTTTGTTTTTGTTGGATTTTTTGGGGGTAGCCTTTATCTTTCAGGCACGGCGGAAGCAAGTAGACATCGGGGGTGGGGCTGACTAAGATCGAGGGTGCAAAGGAAGATTTCTAAGGGTGGTTCGTGGGTATGTTCCCCCGTAAAAGTTTTAAAACCATGTCCTAAAATGCAAAAAAACACAGTAAAATTCATCTCTGCTTTAAGATTTACTACGAATAATATTTTTGATTCATAATTATTGGGGTGGGGGGAACAAGAGCACTTTGCTGTACGTCACCACAAGAAAGTACAGCGCAGGTTCGTTTCGCATAGCGGCGTTGGTACTGGTTCACAACATGTAAGTTTAATGTCATGACTGGACCCCAGAATAATAATCAAACAAAAGCTCTGTGGCATCAGATTTGGGACAAAAATATGTATTTTAGACACAGTAGCTTGTGACCATTTGGTTGTCGACAATTGCCAAATCATTACACAGTTTCCTCTAGCCTTCCTCTACATATCAGACCGGCCTCGGTGGGGTAGTGGTTAGGTCATCGGTCTACAGGCTGGTAGGTACTGGGTTCGGATCCCAGTCGAGGCATGGGATTTTTAATCCAGATACCGACTCCAAACCATGAGTGAGTGCTCCGCAAGGCTCAATGGGTAGGTGTAAACCACTTGCACCGACCAGTAATCCATAACTGGTTCAACAAAGGCCATGGTTTGTGCTATTCTGCCTGTGGGAAGCGCAAATAAAAGATCCCTTGCTGCTAATCGGAAAGAGTAGCCCATGTAGTGGCGACAGCGGGTTTCCTCTCAAAATCTGTGTGGTCCTTAACCATATGTCTGACGCCATATAACCGTAAATAAAATGTGTTGAATGCGTCGTTAAATAAAACATTTCTTTCTTTCTTTCTTTCCTCTACATATCAATATCAATAACAGGGCCGTACCCTCCGGGGAGGGGGGGAAGGCAGGCGGCACTTGCCCCCCTGAGAATCTCACTCTTTTTCTTCTTTTTGTTTTTTACTCCAGAAAATAGCATACACATCTCAGGGTTTAATTTGTATAGTGTTTCATTTGTTTATAAAAACTAGTGCACTCACCGCCTAGGGTTTTGATCAAGATACGGCCCTGAATAAGCGGAGGGCTGGATGTGATTCGAGCTAGGATGTACCAAAACATAGGTTACCACGTTACCGATGTCATTTCATTGTGACGTCATAGAAACAAATTTCGTACCGTACAGACTAATGACCGTCGACAAGCAATAGCATGTTGTTTTCGGGAATTTCAGAGTTGTAAACTCATAATTACAAATTGTTTGCGTCCGGGCACACTTGTAAGAAAATAAGTTCCGGTCCCCTCAAAATAGTCAACAGCAATGTAGGCCTATCTGACATAAATTTAGCTATTTCCATTGAGGACAGCTTTATAACCGTCCAAATGTCCATCTTGCTCTCTTACGGTCAGTGTTGTGTGTGTACCTACCATGTTCAATATAAATAAGCAAAAGGTGGTGTGCCTCCCGAAAATATTCAGTATCATTAACTATAGGATGATGCTACTATGCATGCGTGCACCAAAAACACTCAACATGAACAGTCAAAGGATGGCGTGCACCAAAACATTCAACATGAACAGTCAACTACACACCCGAAACATTTAGAATCAATAATCAAAATATTTACAGCCAAATAATATTCAATATCAATAATTACAAAATGGTGTGTACACCCAAAACATTTAACATGAACCATTAAAGTATCGTGCACACCCAAAATATTCAACATCAACAATCAGAGGATAGCGCATACCCTAAACATTCAGCATCAACAATCAGAGGATGGCGCACACTTAAAAGATCAACAATCAGAGGATGGCGCACACTTAAAACATTTAACATCAACAATCAGAGGATGGTGTGCACTTAAAACATCAACAATCAGAGGATGGTGCGCACTTAAAACATTTAACATCAACATTCAGAGGATGGTGCGCACTTAACACATCAACAATCAGAGGATGGTGCGCACTTAGAACATCAACAGTCAGAGGGTGGTGCGCACTTAAAACATCAACAATCAGAGGATGGTGCGCACGTAACACATCAACAATCAGAGGATGGCGCACACTTAGAACATCAACAGTCAGAGGATGGTGTACACTTAGAACATCAACAATCAGAGGATGGTGCGCACTTAAAACATTTAACATCAACAGTCAGAGGATGGTACACACTTAGAACATCAACAATCAGAGGATGGTGCGCACTTAGAACATCAACAATCAGAGGATGGTGCGCACTTAGAACATCAACAATCAGAGGATGGTGCGCACTTAAAACATCAACACTCAGAGGATGGTGCGCACTTAAAACATCAACAATCAGAGGATGGTGCGCACTTAGAACATCAACAATCAGAGGATGGTACACACTTAGAACATCAACAATCAGAGGATGGTACACACTTAGAACATCAACAATCAGAGGATGGTGCGCACTTAGAACATCAACAATCAGAGGATGGTGCGCACTTAGAACATCAACAATCAGAGGATGGTACACACTTAGAACATCAACAATCAGAGGAGGTACACACTTAGAACTTGAAATATAAAGATCAATCATAATATCTATGCATACTAACCAAATGACTTGAATTAACTATTACAGAATACTTCCCGAATTCTAAGTGTTTTACAAATAAATTTACTTAAATTCCACTTCTGTGTATGACATTCTGTATTTAATAAAACTATTATTTTTAATCTATTGGGATGACACCTGTATTTTGAAGACAGATATTTTATTCTTAAATCCCTATATAATGGACATATAAACAAAAAATGGAATTCATCTTCCAATATGTCATCACAATAGTGACACTGTTTAGGCAAGTCATGTCTGTATCTATTTCTATGAGTGTTGATAATTGTATAGCCTAATCTAAATCTTGTGAGTGCATTTCTAAAATGATGTATATTCCAATCCAAATGTTTTTCTAAAAGTATAGTTGATTTAAAAGATCTATATATTTCATATCTATCACTACTATTTATATCTGTTTCATATTCAATATAAAAAGGCAAAAAGTGATCTGCACGCCCAAAATGTTCAGTATCAAAAGTGTGGTGAGCACCCATTACATTCAGCATTAATAAAAATCAACGAGTGGCGTGCAACAAAACATTAAACATTAACAATTAAAGGATGGTGCACACCAAAAACATTATATAACATCAATACTCAAAGGATGGCATGCACTAATTTGAAACATGTTTAAACATCACTAATTAAAGGATGGAATGCACCCTAAACATTCAATATTAGTAATCAATAATAAGGTAGAGGGTCATCTTAGTGTAGATAAGAGATAGTATTAAAGTTAAAATGGCACGTTCACGTCCAGTTTTTCTTTGGATACAATTCCCCTTGCCCCCTTAAAGGTACGGCTCTAGCGATGTAGTCCTATAGTTTTCAAAAATGGCGCATTTTAAACTTTTTGATGTCACGTGGCATTTAATAATTGACACTTTGTGTGGTTTTCGATAGAGTGGAGAAAGTGCATATTTGGACCAGTTATTGAACTAATATTTAATGCAGGCTTGAAATTAGTGCAGGGCGCAAATAAACTCAAATATGAGCCTTATGTGTTGGAAAGATGCATACCCGGACCACCAACACATACTGACACTTTAAGAAAAAAAAAGAAAAAGAGAGCATTATTTTACTAGTTAAAACTGTATTATTCCTGCTAACTGGGGGCAGCCATTTTGTTTCGTTTCCGTTGCGTTCGGTACTATAGCTTGGGGTGAAGTGATGTCAGTTTCTACAAATTCCTGTATGCAACTTATTTTCGTGCTTATATCCAATTAAGGTTCAAGCACGCTGTCATGGGCACACACACCTCAGCTATCTGGGCTGCCTGTCCAGGACAGTGGGTTAGTTGTTAGTTAGTGGTTAGTGATAGAGAAGAGGGTGTAGTGGCTTTACACCTACCCATTGAGCCCTTAAGAACTCGGTAGGTGGGAGCCAGTAGCGGGCTGCGAACCTTGTACCTACTAACCTGTAGTCCGATGGCTTAACCACTGCGTCACCGAGGCCGGTTCCAATCAGGAATCACAGGTACAGGTCCCGGAAAGAATAGACCAATTAACTAAGAAAACACTCCGTTTATCATTTCAGGACGTATGCATGGACAAAACATGACAGTTATTTTAACATTTTGACAATGGTGTTTTATTTTGTATTGAAAAATAATATATACTTATTGCTGGCTTACTGGGATGGATATTATTACAGAACATTGCGATGCATCCGTAATAACCAGGTTCGTTTGTTTCTTCAGTTCTAAGACTAATTCCTGACATGACGCGTTAAAGGGACATTCCTGAGTTTGCTGCAATTTTGAAGATGTTATCGACTAACAGAGACTTTTTGACGACTGTAATTACATATCAAATATATTTTTCGGCATAAAATATTAGTATTTGTATATTAAACGTGTTTCTGATCGTTCTAATATTTGTACTAGGTTAAATTTCATTTATTTCCTAAAAACTATTTTTTCGTACGTACGCAATTATTTGAAGACAAAATCCAGTTTGGGATTCTTACAAATATTAAGACGACCAGAAACACATTAAATATACAGACACTGATGTTCTAAACAAGAAAATATATTTAATATGTAAGTTTAATCGTAGAAATATTTTATTACTCGGAAAGATCTTACAATGCAGAAAACTCGGGAATGTCCCTTTAAGTATTACGTAACCAAAGACGAATAGGCTAGTAGTTTCATGTCTGTCCCACAAGGTGTTCGATTACTGGATGATAAAAAATAAATTACAATTTTTTTTAATTTTTTTTTTTTTTTAATTTTGAAATTATCAATAAAACAAATAAAAATCACAATCTAATTAAAAGATTACGGAATTATGCATATTTGTTTATGTCATTCATGATATCCGCCGTAAATAAGAGGGGCCAGGTGCTTATGTAGGAAATTGTGCAGGGAAGGTCTACATTTTTATGGGGATCGGGCTATGCGCATGCTCCACCGGAAAATATATCCCCCCCCCCCACCATGCACCCCCATCCCCCCCTCCATACACACGTATCTGGGGGTAGGCTAATAGATGGTCTTAGCCGGGTACAAAAACAATAAACCGTTTCGGTTAGATACGCTCCTGCAATACTAAAAAACAATGAAGAATTCTTTTCATTCATTCATTCACTTCATTTTAACTTATTTTCGTTCAAGCACGCTGTCCTGGGCACAAACACCTCAGCTAGTAGTCACAGTGGTGGGTGAGAGAAGATCGAGGGTGTAGGCCTAGCGGTCTTACCCATTGATGATTGACGATGATTGAGTTGTGCATATAAAATATCCCTTGCAACTAATGGGAAAATGTAACGGGTTTCATCTCTGAGACTATATGTCAAAATTACCAAATGTTTGACATCCAACAGCCGATGATTTATGCACCAATGTTCTCTAGTGGTGTCGGTAAACAAAACAAACTTGTTTATCGGTTAAAACCGCAAAACATATTCTAGTCTAGTCCAGTCTCAAAATCTGGTCAGGTTTTAAGTGTTTAAAAGACATCTAACTAAATAGTAGTTATGGTTTAGTTCATATTAATATCAGTGTCAATGTTGATGTTATAAAAATATTTATTATCCGAAGTATCTAAATGTATCACTTCTTAGATATCATTTATTAAATGTAACAATATTTTATTAAAATGAGCGTTATTTCGACAATCCACAATGTCTTTAACGATAATAGTTTTTATAACTTTGATTGTGTCCTTGACCTTTAAGAATGGTTGTTTTGTGATCTTATTTTTCATCACACGGGGGTTTAACTTTAAAACGAAAAACAGAAGAGGTATTAAAAAGTAAGGTAAGTTTAAACTGTTAATACATCAAATTTTGGAACTGAAAAGTATTACAATGACATTTCAGTATCAACGGTGGGCGGGGGTGGGTGATTTATAACTGGTATCGTCAACGTCCCTAACTGCGTTATGCTTGCAACTCCGTTCAGTTTGTTTTCTCGTGCACAGTTCGCGCAATCGACATCCGATTTGGCAAAATAACCTCCCGGTCCCCCCCCCCCCCCGCCCCTTTATTAATTCATTTATAAACCCCATCAAAAAATCCCTCTTTACATTGGCGAAGGCGGAGGGACGGGGGGTACCGGGCAGATATCTTTCCATTGTCAGTGGTCCGTTACGGTACTTAAACGTTTTTTGTTTTTCTTTTGTTTCAAACTTTAGTAATCTTCGGGTCTGGCCATGGAAGGCGATCCAGGCAAAGAGGAGACCGTGAAAAACCAGCCGAGTCTGAATCACAATGGTGGTGGTGGCGCCAACCTGCCTGAAATCCCGCACACCGCCACACGGCACAGCTACCCACAGGCCGCGCCCCTCTCCAGCTCCAACCTCATGGCACAGGCTCTGGCTAGTGCCGGAGGAAGTCTGTCTGCCTCTCCGACGCAGTCCAACCTGGCCAATCAGGAGGGTGTCACCAACCCACTGTCGGCTCTCACGTCGAATATTCTGTACAGCAATGTCGGAAACATGGTCACGAAGATGAAGGCGTCCAACTCTCTGGTGTCAACTGGAAATCCTTTTGATGCAGCAGCAGCAGCGGCCAGTACTGCTGTTCTGTCCACCAGCGCTCCCAGCGTGGTGTCCAGTTCGGTTCCTACTCAGCCCCAGAATCAGGCAAACATCCCGTACAACTGGCAGGCGTCGAAAGTTTCGGTAAAGGATCGTCTAGCATATTTGTTTAATACCGACATCATGGCTGATATTAACTTCTTGGTGGGGAAGCCACCCAACACACAAAACATCCCCGCACACAAGTTCGTCCTGTCCGTTGGCAGCGCAGTGTTTGATGCTCTGTTCAACGGAGGGATGGCCACAACGGAATCTCTCATAGAAATCCCCGACGTCGAACCAGCGGCTTTCCTAGCCCTGCTCCGATTCTTGTATTCCGACGAAGTTCAGATCGGACCAGAGACTGTGATGACAACACTGTACACGGCCAAAAAGTATGCCGTCCCAGCTCTTGAACGAGCGTGTGTCGAGTTCTTGAAACGCAATCTGAGCAGTGACAACGCATTCATGCTCCTCACGCAAGCAAGACTGTTCGACGAGCCTCAGCTTGCCGCATTATGTCTCGACTCCATCGACAAGAACACCACAGAGGCCCTTGCTGCCGACGGATTCACAGACATAGACAACGAGACACTATGTGTGGTTCTGGAGCGCGACACGCTAGGAATACGAGAGTGTAAGCTTTTCTCTTCCGTGTGTAAGTGGGCGGAGTCCGAGTGCGGGAGACAGAATGTTCCGGTGACGCCAGAGAATGAGCGCAACGTGCTGGGCCGATCTCTGCGACTGATACGGTTTCCGCTGATGACCGTGGAGGAGTTTGCGATGGGTGCAGCTCAGAGCGGGATCCTGGAGGACAGGGAGGTGGTGGAGCTGTTCCTGTACTTCACAGTGAATCCCAAACCCCCGATCAGCTTCCTCGACGTGCCCAGGTGCTGTCTGACAGGAAAGGAGCAGGTTGTGTCCCGGTTCTGTCACATTGAGAGTCGATGGGGTTACAGCGGAACTAGTGATCGGATAAGGTGAGTACAGCAACAGGGTTTATTCAGGTGATGTTATGGAAATCCTGGACTGTCGTGGAATTTTGAGTTGGGTTGAAAATTGGTTGAAATAAAAAAATATATATATATATATATATCCGTGTAGTAGTGTACAGTGTTTGAGATTAAATTTCTTGGCCAGTATCCCAAATGGATACTAACATTTCAAAATCTGGTATCCCACCTCAAAAATTTAGTATTATATGACATCCCAGTGGGATACTGGGTTCTTGAAGTCTGGTATCCAAAATTAAATTCTGGTATCCCCCGGGATATCGGGATACCGTTAATCTCGAACACTGGTGTAGGTATAAAGTGCTTCTACTGGCAGTAGCTAGCGGGAATTTCCCTATTAGTTCAGTTGGTAGAGCACTGGTCTCTTGTACTGAGAGTCTGTGGTTCGAATCCCCTAAGTGGAAGTTGATTTTTATTTGTTACATCCGACCCCGCCATTTAAACAAAGCTACCATTGGGGCTGCCCATCACACCCATGAGACTAGTTCAAGAAGAGTAATTTTAGCTCCCCTTAGCATGTGAATAAAAAACAATTAAGAAGTACTACAAAAGGATTAAATACTATTAACGCTCAGGATGCTAATATTTTAAATAGTTCCCCATAATCTAAGATAGGGAAGCAAATAGTCACACCTCTCAATTTAAAAGTTCTCTTTTTCACATTTTAAAAACACTGCGCAATATTTGTCAAGTTCATAGTTACAATTTGCAAATAAACGAGGCCTTGGCAGACTAGGTGGATGCTAATTTTCAACCATGTATGAATCTTTTAAAAATATTTATTTGACTTTATTTTTTTCTCTTATCTTTCATTTCTTTTGAAGTTGATATTTTTCATCTCCACCTTGCTGCCACTGAATGCATAATGCACATGTAATTTTCTCATTAACTTATAATATAGGGCTGGCTCTAGCATCTGCCAAATTTGCCAACTGTGAATTTTAAAAACAGGAGAATTTTTATTTTTATTTGGCGATTTAATTTTTTAGTAATATTTTGTCAGAAAATATCTGGATTTCTGCAGTTTTTAAGATTTAACATAATTTGGCAAAGTTTTCTACTCGCTGAGAGCTAACAGTGATTTATAGATGAATTCATTTTTGTATGCATGTTCCGAGTTCTTTGCACTGTATGACAGTTATTTAAAATTTTCTATTTGTTTTCAGGTTCATGGTAAACAGAAGAATTTTCGTTGTTGGCTTTGGCTTGTATGGTAGTATCCATGGACCTACAGAGTATGCTGTCAACATTCAGGTAGTTAATGAAGTGTGGCACTTTAAGCCTACTTTATGTATTTATTTGGAAATTAATGGCTGGTGGAAATAACATGCTATTACTTAGTATTAGTAACATGCTTTGTGTGAAGTTCAAGAGGCTAGTAATTAGGACCATTTTTAATGTAGTCTAGACTAGGTTTGCGCACAGTCCCGAAAATTATAAAATGCACATGTATGTAATCGCTACTATGGACATGTATGGAATCGCCCCTCAGTATTTGGTACAAAAAAGTTTGTACAAAATATAACCTGACTCATCTTTTATGTACTTGAACAAGAGATGTCGGTCTGACATTCATGGACATTTGTTTTGCTGACCTGATCAAAGTTTTAATATTATTATTTTAATAAAGATTTCAAGATATATGAAAAACAATAAAGATTTTTGTAAAGTAATCCCCTAATGCCAG
This sequence comes from Gigantopelta aegis, assembly GCF_016097555.1. Classification (NCBI taxonomy): domain Eukaryota; kingdom Metazoa; phylum Mollusca; class Gastropoda; order Neomphalida; family Peltospiridae; genus Gigantopelta; species Gigantopelta aegis. The sequence continues at coordinate 11,556,310 of NC_054700.1, read as the reverse complement.
CTGATAAAAAGGCGGTGTATATATTATTTGGCACTATAGCTGGGCAGTATACCATATAGACCGTTCGGTATCGGTATCATGTCAATACCGATTTGCCATACCAAGCAAATCTCAAAATACTGAATTCCTGTATTGAAAAATGTTTTACGCCATTTAGTAAAGCACTAACAATATATCTGACAAACAAAATAGCTGAAAAGAAGAGAGAGATGAGGGCCTTGTGTATGGAATTTAATTTTATTTAGGTGAAATTAGCAGGTGAGACTTAACTCGCGCATGCATTTATAGCCGATTATACCAAAAATAATGCTCAATATGATCAATATCAGTATTGTATCAATACCGAATACTGTACCGATACCGAGATAAATCACTCCAAAAATACTGATACCGATACCGAACCTGAAATTTCAATACCACCCAGCTTTATTTGTATCCAAGATAAATCATTTTAATGATGAACACTAACACTTCCGTTGTTTTTATGAGCAGTGATATTTTCCCCCCTCTTCCCCCCCCCCACAAAAAAAAAAAGAGAAGAAAAAAGAATGTTGTAATATTTGATAAAGAATTGCTGAATAAACAAATGACAGAAAGTAAAAATCATCAATTACAAACAATTAAATCTGCAATTGATGACAAAATATCAGACAAGAGTTGACACAAAAGACAGAATGATCATTTGATCACGTGACAAATTTGATACCAAATAAGTGTTTTTTTAGTTGAAGATTAAAAAAAGTGTTCATTGCTCAAATAAAATATAACTTTTAGTTTTATTGTGTGTATCAAACATACAAATAAATACATGTATGGGACAAAATAGAGTCTGTTAAAAATAGTGTTAAATTACGTTACAGTAAGTGTTGTACCTGTAAGCTATTGAAGTTTTTTGTCAGGTGCATTGCCGTACACACTGCAGCTTGTTTCCTTTGATGCCCAGTGTGCAGACTGATCGATTTGATTTTTTTGGTGGAAAAAAAGTGTGCATTTGAAAATAGCTGAGAAACAGCTGTAAAAATATAGTAGGGTGCAAGAAAATAAAGAGGGACGCAGAGAAATAAAGGAGTGGCAATAGTGGGGTGGGCCACCCCGCTTATACGAAGTAGCGAGAACACTGGATGTAGAGTTTTCAGTATTTAAATGTATTTAGCTTTTAGTTTTAAACGGGTGTCAAATACACTTGTATACAATGGGTGGTGTCCAAGCATTGAAATTAGCATATACATGTACATGTACAATTACTACAAAATACGGGCCTGATAACCTACAGGTTATGACATTTTTATATTTTCATTATTTTTACTATTAAAAGGGGCGGACGTAGCCCAGTGGTAAAGCATTCGCTTGATGCGCGGTCGATTTAGGATCGATCCCCGTCAGTGGATCCATTGGGCTATTTCTCATTGCAGCCAGTGCTCCACAACTGGTGTAACAAAGGCTGTGGGATGGTGCATATAAAAGAACCCTTGCTGCTAATTGAAATGAGTAGCCCATGAAGTGGCGACAGCAGGTTTCTTCTCTCAATATATGTGTGGTCCTTAACCATATGTCTGACGCCATATAACCGTAAATAAAATGTGTTGAGTGCATTGTTAAATGAAACATTTTGTTCCTTCCATTTACTGTTAAATCCCTTCACAGACACAGCTGATACTTATTAAAAGTCATTCATATTTAAACTGTTCCCGTTGTACTGATAATTGTATGTTTGTCTTATATTTATCAACATTTAAGTGGTAGTGGTTTTGTTTAACATTGTCATAAGTCTTTGTCGGGAACAAAATACCGTTCATTCTTGACTGGTAACCTAAATGACCTTTATCGATCTATTTCTATTCCTGGAACCTTGGATATTATATTTTTAAGCTGAAGAACCCCACTCCAGATTCATGCATGCATGAAACAAATTTTACATTATAATACATGTATCTATCTAGTCCAGGTATACCTGGTATAACAATGTCATGTCATATTGCTTCTGTTTTTTCATAGGTATGTAGTCACTACTGTTGATAGAAATACAATGCATGTATTGTCCTGCTTCTGTTAATGTTTTGCTATGTTTGAATATCCCTTATATGTTTTGAACAGTATATTTTTACTTACCGTAATTGTGACGTTTATATTTTCAGATAATCCACACTGATACGGGTAAAGTGATGGGATCGAACGACACTTCTTTCCAGTGCGATGGCTCCACGTCAACATTTCGAGTCCTGTTCAAGGAGCCCGTGGAGATTATGCCAAACTCCAGTTACATTGCGTGTTCAACACTCAAGGTTTGTGTCTAAATATATAGCCGGACTCCAGTAACATTGCATTTTTAACATTCAAGGTTTGTGTCTACATGTAAATATATAGCCAGACCCCCAGTTATATCGCATGTTCAACACTCAAGGTTTGTGTCTACATGTAAATATATAGACCAACTCCAGTTAAATTGCATATTCAGTCTAGTGACATGACCCAGCATTAGTCCGCTAACCATAACTTAAGCAATTTTCTAAGATTTTTGCCTATGGCACCTTGCTCACCATGGCGATGTTGAGTCTGCCTATGGCAATTTTAAACCAGTAATAACCATTGCACCTTCAACCAACGGTAGTCATTATTATTTGGCGATTAAAAAAATGCAATCGGTAAAGCCCCTGACTTGCAGCAATTTATATCACACTGACAGCAGATGCCATCAGTGCTTACGTTATATTCAAGTACTGTAATAACTCGGTCATAAGACTTTTAATGGGTTATAGCATATACTATAGTGGCCTTTTATAATTTCATTGTTTTCCGCTTGTTTTTTTTCTCAAATTATAATCTTCCAATTTCAACCTATTTTCCATGTCCTCAGCTGTCACAATGTTATCGATAATGTCCATAAACACATTATTATTTTTATTTTTTTAGTTTTAGTCAGAATATATAACAAAGCATATTGATCAAAGATGTAAATGTATATTAGTTAATATTCTTTAGACTGGTATATCAAAGGTCGTGGTATGTGCTATTCTATCTGTGGGATTGAAAAATGTAGCAGGTTTTCTCTCTAAGACTTATATGTCAAAATTACTACATGTTTTACATCCAATAGCCGATGATTAATAAATCAATGTATATCTGTGTATAACTGTAAATAAAATGTGTTGAGTGCGTTGTAAAATAAACCATTTCCTTCCTTCCTTTAATGTTTTCTAGCGGCGTCATTACACAAAATAAACATTAACTTTGACTTTGCACTTTGCAGGGACCCGATTCCTATTATGGATCAAAGGGCTTACGGAAAGTGACCCACGAATCCGTGTCTAGTGGGAAGGTCACCTTTCAGTTCACGTATGCTGCAGGCAACAATAACGGAACATCGGTGGAAGACGGACAAATTCCCGAGATCATATTTTACACATGAGGAGGAGCAGACAAGTCAAAAAAGATTATATTACTGTTAGTGATATGTTGGTGATATTTCTGTTGTTAAACATTGTCAGTAATACTAGTCAAGATAAAACAAGATGAAATTAAAAAAACAAAAACAAATGGTTGTCATGTATATCTTTGTTTATCACTTGTGCATAGGCATCGGAAGCTGGGAGGTACTGGCCACTCTCCCCCCATGGTATGTGCCCCCCTCCTCCTCACAGATGAATGACAAATTAATAACTGCTCCCACCCCACCCCACCCTACCCCCTATTGTTGGCATCTTCCGAGGCCTATACTGTGATGTTTTGATGTTGTATACGTTGTATATAATATATAAAAAATTCCATTTTGAAATTGTCGCAATTTGAAATACTGTGATTGTGATTTGCAATTCTGTCTCAGTTTGCAGTTTGATTAGGGAGATTGTTTTCAAATGTAGCTGTAATCATAACTGAACAATCATAGAGAAGATGATAATTATGTGGACTTTCCGTCCAGAATGGAGGTTAAATGTTAGCGATTAATGAGAGAGAGGTTAATATAGTGGTCAGACACCTCTTTTATGAGCTGTGAACTCCAATCTGGATTGGATCCGGTACTGGGATTCGAACCCAGTGCTTACCAGCTTTGAAGATGATTGATAAACCACTGGATCTCAAAAGTGAGCAATTAATTAGTATGATTGACCCATGACCAAGTTGATATTGGCATGTCCACGTAAAAATAACAGTTGCTCAAGATCGCTGTGTACAATTTGTTTACAATTGTTTTTTTAAAAACAATTTATTTAAAAAGAAAAGTATTATTATGAAAAAAGTCACAGCTTTTAGTCTCATTATTGTATTTATTCATAGTCATAGATAGAATATTATTTATTGGACAGACTGGCTAGTGATGTATTCAATGTTGGGCTAGTAAATAATTTACAATTGTCATGCCCGATGGCTAGTGAAAAACAAAGAAATTGTCAAATGCTCCATTTAAATGTATTTTGTAAATATGAGTATCCTGCCCTCCACCTCCACCCCCATCTCCTACCTAAGGGTTGTTAAGCTATATCTCCTTTAGGTAACATATCCGATTGTTCCTATTAGTAAAATTGTATTTACTTAAAGTAGGGCTAGTGAATTTTTAATCATGGCTAGTACATTTTTTTTAAATAACTGATCCCATGGCTAATGGATTTTCATTAAAATTTTAGAAGCCCTGCATATTCCTTTACAAAATATTACAAAATGTAATAAATGCAATCCTGTTATGGGACATTTACAATTGGTAAAATTTTCATAAAGTTTAACATATAAATTGTACGTTAGGAGGAGGTGGTTCATGAGAGTGTATGCTTGTATTGTCTCCCCTTTATGAATCAAAAAGGCAAAATGTAATAGTAGTTTTCCGAATACGGCAGCAGTAAAGGTGCCAACTTTTGCATTTATACAATCACGTTGTTGCACTCATGGATTTTAATCATATCATAATGAAGGTGAAAACAGATTTATAACAAATTAAATTTTTATAATTTATTTTGTTTATTTTTTTAACATGTATTGAGACGTGACTCTGTCGGCGACATCAGTTAAGTTTATGGTAAAGTAAGACATTTAATTACTCTGAATTTTTGTAACAAAAGAAAAGGTTGGTTATAAAAAATTAATTGTAAAATGATCAAATCTTTTTATATACGCTTTTAGGAATTGGAGAAGGCTAAATTTACAAGCTTTGTATTCATCTGAAAATGTTGACAGTTGTGAACATTCATCTATATATATATATATATATATATATATATATATATATATATATATATATATATATATTACAAAACCCCAAATAAATACAGTCCTACATGTATTTCACCAACAAAGATTTACTATAAAATGTAGTATAGTCCGTCCCACCTTTTTTCGTACTATGGAATTTACATGATAATACTAAAAGTTATTTATTTCTGAGTCGGTTGTTTTCTAAATTGCCAACAAAAATAGTTTGGGTGCAGGGCTTCTAGATTATGGTAGCCCCACTCCCATGGCTAGTCATATTCAGTGTTGAGCTAGTAAATAAATACTATTACCATGCCCGACGGCTTGTGAAAAAAAGAGAGAAAAAAAGATTCAAATGGTTCAGTTAAGTTTATTTTTTATATATGAATATCCTGACTCCACCCCAACCCCCAGTATTAGTGTTTTTAATCTCTATCTCCCTCTTTAGGTAACATATCTGATTATGACTATTATTTAGTAAAATTACATTAACTTAATGTAAAGTAGGGCTAGTTAATTTTTGATCATGGCTAGTAAATTTTAAAAATCACTGATCCCATGGCTAGTGGATTTTTTAAAAATCCTACAAGACCTGGGGTGGGTTTTTTGTTCAAAACACTATTTCTTTTCTTCTTATATGTACGCCAAATATAACTGAAATTACTTACAAAAAACATTTGTAATAGGATGGGATGGACTATAGTAATGTACTAGTCATTGGTGAAATACTGATTGGTAAAGTAATTGTTTTGAGCATTTTGTTAGAATGTAGTGAATAAGAATATGTTACAAACCCATTGTATGTACTTGTATAGAATGTGTTTATAAAAATAGTGATGCTGCGATTGGTGCGGGCACCAAAAACTGTTGTGTTATGATTGGTTAATTTCGTCTCAAATCATGCCAGTAGAATTGTATTGTTGATTAACACTGCCTTTTATCACAAAACTGATCACATATAAATGTCAAAATAGTGAAATATTGCACTTGTAACGATGATGTTGCACCTTTAATTTGATCCCTAATGTATTTTATCCAACTAGTTGTCATATCCCACTTTTAATTGATATTTTAAAACTTTTTTTCATTTATACTGATTTTCGTACTTATATCCAATTAAGCTTCAAGCACACTGTCCTGGGTACACACCTCGGCTATCTGAGTTGTCTGACCTTGGGCCTGATTCATAATGCTCTCTTAGGCTCTGCTAGACAACAAAGCATCCTCTTTGCAAGTTTTTTAGCATTGCACTGCGAGATCACAAAGTTGCGAGAGTTTAGTGAACTAGGCCCCAGGACAGAGGGTTAGTAGTTAGCTGTTAGTGAGAGAGAAGTCGGTGTAGTGGCCCAGCGCCCTCAATAGTTTAAGAAGTAGCAGGCTACAACAGTGATGATAGCAGGGGGCAAAGCGGGGGGTCTGGGGGCCCTCCCCTAGAAACATTTGAAAAATCGAATTTCGATGTGAACTAATCGCGTTTCAAGACAAATAAACAACTATTTTGGCACCTTGTTTGGATCCCTTTTGTAGGAGACTTTATTAAAGAAGAGAAAGCACTTTTTTTTTACCATCAACGAAAAGTAGGCGGCGGCAAAAGCTGTTTCAGGCGGCGATTTGCCGCCGGAGATCGGGTACTTTTGAGGGCTCTGGTGGCCATGCATAAACCTAGTCACTTAGTCGTCAAACCCATTCGCTGGGTGGGGGTCCGGTACCAGGCTGCATACCAAGTACCTACCAGCCTTAAGTCCAATGGCGTAACCACCACACCACCGAGGCCAGTATTTTACAGAAATTTTTTAGTGCTATATAGCCATAAATCAGAAAATATGCTGATAGAAAGAAATAATGGAACACATTGTACTCCAAGACCAAACTTAATTCACTACTGAAGCTGTAATAACTGGACGCGAGCGATTAATTTAGAAATCATTTATTTCGATTGGCGTATCCTAACCGCACACGTGCGGTGTGACAGATTTGTCGTAGGCGTGCGGTAAGGATACGGCGGTTGAAATCGATGATTTCTAAACTAATTGCTTGCGAGCAGTTACGATACAGCGGTTGAAATCAATGATTTCTAAACTAATTGCTCGCGAGCATTTAGGATACAGCGGTTTCTAAACTAATTGCTTGTGAGCAGTTAAGATACAGCGGTTGAAATCAATGATTTCTAAACTAATCCCTCACATCCAGTTAGAATACAGCTTAAGAGTGATTGTATCTGACGTATAGCATACAGAGATGTAACGTGGGGCTTAACTGTCAGTAAAACAGTTAACTTCCCGTTACTGTGAATCAGGGTTTTGGTGGTACGGTGAAACCCCTCTAAACTGGACATCCTCGGGACCAAGTAAAATGTCCGGTTTTAATAGGTATCCGGTTTAGAGAGGTTAATTTCTGTACTGATTTTTTTTTTTTAAAGACGGTGGAAAATGTCCGGTATTGGAGGAATTCCAGTTTACAGAGGGTACAGTTTTGAGAGTTTTCACTGTAGCTAATATCTTCTATCACTAGGCTGTTTGTCTGTTCCCGTATTTCTGTTCATCAGCATATGTACATCTTCATTTTCAGCTTTAGCACTTTAATAGGACTATCTTGGGTTTGTAGCCAATTAAAAGGTTTTCGGCTCTTCCTCTCATAGCAACAAGTGACATTTCATGAGCGCGCTCTGTGGCCCAGATCAACAACTCTATGGACTAATTAGCGCGGAACCATCAATGTGTAATGCTGACAGTATTAATGTAAACCATCCATACTTGTCTTTCAACAAATCACACCCATCCGTGGCACCTAACCCGTTACCTGTTCTTGTTTATAGTATACAGCAGTCACTATATTTTAGACTGTTCTTAGAGTGTTTACTTCACTTCATGCTCATATATAAAGATAAACATGAAAATGACCAGTTATAAAAGTGCATGTGTATCTACGGTGATATAAAATCAAAGTAATTGTAAGTATTGTTATTTAGTAGAATATATTATATACTTGTTGATTTGTTTTTGTCTTTGAAAGCTGCCTTTTGTAGTCTTGCATATTTAAGTGATAAGCATTGTGTATGTGTGTTGCAGGGAACATTTTGTTCAGTATTGAGTCACCATTCGCTACGCAGGTTTCGGAGATCGCCACACAATTTTAAACAGTAAACAATAGTTGCTAATTATTTTGCAGTTGACTAGAAATTTGAAAACAAAATGTTCTCCGTCAGTACATGTCAGTGTTTCTGTCAGAAAGAATTTTTTGGGTATGTCGCTATGGAATTGAATGCAACCACAGTCAGCAGAGGGGGGTGGGGGGTGGGGGGCTCTCCCAGAAAGAAAATCGGTTACGTTTAGGGTTAGGGTTAAGAAAATCGTACAGTAATGATAAGAGTAATTCATTTTGTCAAAACGTTAACTTACAACAAACAAATCTGCCAAAAAATTTGGGTATGGCACCCTACCTGTTTTACCCTCTGGCAGAAACCCTGCATGTCTTAGTGCAACTGTGCTGCTACATGTTGGTAAATTATGATTATTAGCATTACCCAGTGTTTGTACACATGCATGCATACAAGTATACTCTTGTGATAGTACATAGCACACAATGATGCAGGTATTGGCACACCAGTGGCAGAATCTAGCTCTGTTGGCATAGCCGGGATTTTATAGTGAAGGTCTGGGTATACAACCAATGTCTATGAGTTGTGTTATGGGCCAACAGGAAAATATATATGGTGGTGGGAGGGAAAAAAGAAGTATTATAAGTGCGGACATCCACCCACCAATAGCAGTGGCGTAGCGTGGGTTGCTAGCGCCTGGGGCAAGGTAAGTATTGCGCCCCCTAACCAGTGGACCATTAGCACTCTCCGAGTCCCTTCCACCTGTCCATAATTTTGCGCCTGGGGCAACCGCCCCAGTGGCCCCGCCCACGCTACGCTACTGCCCAATAGTGTCACACTAGAGGACATGCCTGAGGTGTTGAGGCGTCATAAGATTGAACCACCTCCGTGGACCCATTTTTTAATTAATCCATTTCCCCATCCCAATCAGTTTCCCACATCAGGTAGGTCAGAGGTCATGGTATACATTGCATAAAATATTTAGTTTCACAGAGTGGATCTGATTACTAGTCCGAAACAGGAAGCGCATGTTACTACGGGTATATATTTTTACATTTTAACATCGCTTTCTTTCTCTGAACACTTTGTGATTAGTTAATGGAAGTTTTTAATAGTCGTGTAACAATTTACTTGCAGCTTTTCGATAATAATAATAATGGAACTTTCAGCAGAAGTGTTACTTTAATTCTTGATTCTGTCGCAAAATACAAAGTTTCAACCACTTTAATATTAGAAATCACTTTTCTTTTTCGATTTTTTAAATATTGTTTTTTATTTATTTATTTATTTATTTATTTTATTTATTTATTTAATAAGTATTACCGTACCTTTTTGACCGCAGACAGCCTTCACTTTTGCGTTTATCTCTTAACATAAAATGTTCATGTTTCAGTCAATTTCTCACAAACTATAAGTATTGTAAAACTGTTTATAGTTGCATAAATGCATGTTGTTCTCAATGCATTGATAAATGCATGTTGTTCTCAATGCATTGATAAATGCATGTTGTTCTCAATGCATTGATAAATGCATGTTGTTCTCAATGCATTGATAAATGCATGTTGTTCTCAATGCATTGATAAATGCATGTTGTTCTCAATGCATTGATAAATGCATGTTGTTCTCAATGCATTGATAAATGCATGTTGTTCTCAATGCATTGATAAATGCATGTTGTTCTCAATGCATTGATAAATGCATGTTGTTCTCAATGCATTGATAAATGCATGTTGTTCTCAATGCATTGATAAATGCATGTTGTTCTCAATGCATTGATAAATGCATGTTGTTCTCAATGCATTGATAAATGCATGTTGTTCTCAATGCATTGATAAATGCATGTTGTTCTCAATGCATTGATAAATGCATGTTGTTCTCAATGCATTGATAAATGCATGTTGTTCTCAATGCATTGATAAATGCATGTTGTTCTCAATGCATTGATAAATGCATGTTGTTCTCAATGCATTGATAAATGCATGTTGTTCTCAATGCATTGATAAATGCATGTTGTTCTCAATGCATTGATAAATGCATGTTGTTCTCAATGCATTGATAAATAAAAATGAACATAGAGGGCTGAATTTACGCAGCTTGTTTTTCTTAAACGCAGGTGTTTAAAGTGACTGCTCTGAGTTTCCTGCATTGTAAGATGTTTCCTACTAATAAAATCTTTTAATATCTAAAAATATACATTAAATACATTTTCTTGTTTAGAATATCAGTGTCTGTGTTACAATGTGTTTCTGGTTGTCTTAATATTTGTAAGAAGCCCAAACTGGATTCTGTCGTCAAATAATTTCGTGTACACAAAAATAATATTTTAGGAAATAAAATGAATTTTAACCTAGTACAGATACAAGAACAATCAGAAAAACGTTTAATATACAGCCACTAATATGTTATGCAGAAAAATATATTGGATTATATTGGATATGTAATTACAGTCGTTAAAAATATCTGTTAGTCAATAACATCTTAAAAATTGCAGGAAACACAGGGCTGTCCCTTTAAGCATTATAAATACATGTAGTTACAAACATGTGAGTGAAAAATACGCTCTATAAATTCTGCGCTTACTATTATTTTTTAAATTCAATTTTCTTTTTGTTTCTTCTTGTTTTTAACTAGATTAATCCTGAATGTCACATTATTAAATATGTACCAGTATTTTTTCCACAGAATCAGTTTATGGTAGGTTAGATGGGCAAGAAATTTAATTCCAAAGAATTTCCATTCATGTGTTAAAATATAAGTGTGTTTAATATGCCTGGATTGTTCGTACACTATCACCATTTCTGACACAGAATGGAGTTTCCTAGTATTACGAAACATTACAGAATCGTTACAACCTTTCAAAATGTATAGTCGATATGCTTATCATGGGACTAAATCTGTACACGTATCAGCACTGTATATACAAGGATGCAGTATTTTTGATGATAACTTATTTCGTTTGTGCTTATTCTAGTAATAAATGTTAATATTAGTTTTAATCTGTGTTCGTGTTGTTATTGGTCACATACCAGTCCAACATGGAAGAGGAGATTGGTTTTGTCTCCATCCTTCTGTCTGTCTGTCACGCATATAGTTTTCCTTGTGGACTTTTTGTTTTCACAATGGCTCAAGATACTGAGCTGAAATTGTGTGTATAACTATCATGAACTGTTACTGTTCCAGTTACAGAGTTATAGCCCTTGAACGGGGGAAATAAAGAAATTTTATGTCTTTTAAACAATATTTATTAACGTTTAACGTTTGGGATTGACCAACAGGCGATGCCTATATTAAGGTCTCTTCCTTTGGCTCGTTAGGGAACATGTATTGCTTTAGCAGTACTCTCGGAATCCTTGTTCCAACTTCTAGTGAAGGAGATGAGGAGTTGAGAAGGAAGAACCATTTTATTTACGGTTATCCCACTGCAGTCACTGTATGGGCTACCCTTTTCAGTTGGCAGCAAGGGATCTATTAGGCCTTATATGCACGTTTCCATGGACAGGATAGTACATACCACAGTTTTTGATGTCTCACTCGGGAAGGTTTGGACGGTAAAAATACCCATCCTCAACTGTGAAGGTTAGGCTTTGCCCCACTATACCCAGTTTAGAGTCTTAATTAATATATATCCTCCCACCAAGTTCTTGACATCTTACGACCACTCTATTCACTCTTAACTTCGGGAATGACCTAAAGTAAATGTGAAAAAGAGTAGGCAAGTCTGCAGGTTGTGTAATATGCGGTTTATTCCACTGTTTATTGCTCTGTGTTTATGTAGAGAATTCACAGCCTTCTATATGTCCTCAACAGCGTATCCTGTTCCCGTTCAGCTGCCAGTGACTGAAGACACATCCATTGCACTTAGTTCTGAAAACAAAAATAACAAGAGTTGTGTAAGGATCAGGTTAAAGTTAGTTTTGTTGGGTTTTCTTTTTGTTTAACGACACCGCTAGAGCACATTGATTTATAAATCATCGGCTACTGGATGACAAATATTTGGCAATATTGGACACGTATATTCTCCGTTATATTTTTGCATTAGTAGCAAAGGATCTTTTATATTAAGTTTCCTAATGTGAAGACAGCACCTACCACAGCCTTTGATATTACACTTATAGGGAAGTGATTGGAACAGCAAAAACAATCGTACAGTGTGAAAAGTGATTCTGTGGTTTCATCCTTGTATGAAAGAAAGAAATGTTTTATTTAACGACGCACTCAACACATTTTATTTACGGTTATATGGCGTCAGCTATATGGTTAAGAACCACATAGATATTGAGAGAAGAAACCTGCTATTGCCACTTCATGGGCTACTCTTTTCGATTAGCAGCAAGGGATCTTTTATATGCACCATCCCACAGACAGGATAGTACATACCACGGCCTTTGTTACACCAGTTGTGGAGCACTGGCTGGAACGAGATATAGCCCAGTGGGCCCACCGGCGGGGTCGCGTTGAAGTGGACAACCATAGACAAAGAACTGGCTGTTATGCAAGGATATTTTGTAGGTACTTTATTTATTTCGCATCATCAGTCATGCTGTTGACGAACAATGGATTATTAATGTTCATGGCCCTGCGCTACGGTACCTTTATTCCTTGTCTGGTGCGGATCCAGGCGGAGGGTGCTGGAGGTGCGTATTTTAATGGAATTTCGACATTTTCCGTCAGGTTACGAAAATTGCCGAAAATGTTACGTGACGTCAACAATGCTTCATATTTTAATATGATTATTGATGTCAACGTGATACTACGTTCATTCTTCTGAATATATTTTATCTTCAGAATTGTGTGGATAGAATCGTCGTTTGACATTTATAAGCATATTTAATGTAAATGTGTATAAATGTAAAATATATAAATATATATAAATTACAAGGTTTACCTAAAGACATATCTAACTACTGCTATTCTGTTACACTATTTTCTGTAAATGTTGAATGGATATATCAATAGAGGTAGGGCCTAAGTGTTTGTATATTGGGGGCCACCCGCATTGGGGGTGGGGTGGGGGAGCACCAACACTCAATGAGTCGTGATATGGGACGACAGCCACACATATAAAGATGGCGACGGGAAAAAGAGGCGTGATTAGGGGCATAGTAATAAAGACTACAAGAATTGTTCTCGAGGTTAATTCAGTTCTATTTATACATCAGTTTAACCGTAATAACTGTTTTCGGTCGACTAAAGCATTGATTTTGAAGAGTATGGTGTTGAAGGTTCACCCCTCCGAAATTCGAAGGGCCCCGGAAACCTCAGTGTTTAGCAGATGAACGTAATGCATTTATTGGTTTTTAGTGGAAAACATGTTTACGGATCCAAACTAGGGGACTTTAATGTTTCCGGCCACAAATCACAGTTATCTTCCCATTTAGTTGATCCAAAGTTCACACAAAGAAGAAGTTTGTTTTGTTTAACGACACCACTAGAGGACATTGATTTATCAATCATCGGCTATTGGATGTCAAACATTTGGTAACGACACGTAGTCATCAGAGGAAACCCGCTACATTTTTCCTTATGTAGCAAGGAATCTTTTATATGCACTTTCCCACAGACAGGAAAGCACATACCACGGCCTTTGACCAGTTGTGGTGCACTAGATGGAACGAGAAAAAAATCAACAATCATTAGAATGGATCCACTGAAGTGGTTTGATCCTGCGACGCAAGCACCTCAAGCGAGCACTCAACCGACTGAGCTAAATCCCGCCCTCCACACAAAGTCTGCTGTTTGAAAGAAAGAAGTGTTTTATTTAACGACGCACTCAACACATTTTATTTACGGTTATATGGCGTCAGACATATGATTAAGGACCACACAGATTTTGAGAGGAAACCCGCTGTCGCCACTACATGGGCTACTCTTCCGATTAGCAGCAAGGGATCTTTTATTTGCGCTTCCCACAGGCAGGATAGCACAAACCATGGCCTTTGTTGAACCAGTTATGGATCACTGGTCGGTGCAAGTGGTTTACACCTACCCACTGAGCCTTGCGGAGCACTCACTCGGGGTTTGGAGTCGGTATCTGGATTAAAAATTTCATGCCTCGACTGGGATCCGAACCCAGTACCTACCAGCCTGTAGACCGATGGCCTGCCACGACGCCACCGAGGCCGGTCTGCTGTTTGAATGTGATCTGTGCTCAGGTAACATTATTAAATGTATCGTTGCAAATATTCGTCGTTCAAGCACGCGTTGGCTGCATGACGAAGAAAACGTCAGGAACAAATTAGTTTTTGTTTGTTGTTTTTTTGTCTTTTTGTTTTTGTTGGGTTTTTTTGGAGGAGGGTAGGGGGGCGTTGTTGTTGTTGCTTTAAAACACAACACATTTTTATTGACCGTTTTATGGCGTCGGACATATGGTTAAGCAGCACACCGATAATGAGACAGGAAACCAACTTCCGTCACGTTATGGGCTACGTTTTTTTAGTAGTAGCAAGGGATCTTTTATATACACCATCCCACAGACAGGGTAGTACATACCACAGCCTTTAGTATATTATACTAGTTGCGAACAAGAAATATTAATAGCCGAAAGGGCCCACCGACAGGGATCGATCCTAGGTCGCTCGCATATCGTGTTTCCCCCCTCTGTGTACGTACTTGCAGACTGCCCCTTTAATGCTGCAGCTTTTGGTGTGACAGCCTCCCACAATGCACACCATGTGTTTACAGAAGCTGAAGAACTCTAGGCCTGCATCTGTTGGAAGAATAGAAGATAATACAAAAGCTGAAATATTCAGAACCTACAACGAATTGGCGATTTTGCGAATTTTGCGATCGATCTTTAGTTTGCACTGTAATTTGGGTGACACTGACATTTACCTCACATTCTTTCAGCTCTGCTATTCCTATGTCACACGGCCGTTTTTTGCTGATCTTGACTGAAGCTTGGTCAGTAGACAAGGATGCGCCGTTAGAAACATTTGTCCAGTACTCTCATAAACCCAAATATTGGAACATTCAGTACATAGATTTTGACAGCACATCATCAAAATCTGATTTGTCTGATTTTAGTTATGACGAATGAAATTCAATTGTGTGAAACCGACTTGGTCTCAATTATGACAAATCATACATTATGAACTCTTTTTTTTAATTTTCAGTTCTAGCGTACATAAAATTGTTGTGAAATATATAGCGCAATTTAATGTGTCAGTACAGCTGCCACGCCCTCCATGTTAGATTCCCAGATCAAAATAACCTTAAATTGCAAAAAGCCACAAAAAATGGTTATTAATTTCCTGTTTGGAATAAATAGATACCAAGTTTATTATTCTAACACTATTACTAGCTAATAAGAACTCCAGCATGTTCTTATTTTAAATACAGTGAGCAACTGCCATCTTGGATTTGAAGATCAAGATGACATGAAAATGCAAAAATGAACTCACCTAAATACTGTACATCCATTTTGTGCAGATAGACACCATTTCTTTATGATGTAACACAAAAATTTCAAGAGTTCCGCCGTTTTTTTAATTATTAATATGATGGACAACGGCCATCTTGGATTTCAATGTCAAGATGACCTTAAATTGCAAAAATAGCCCCACCAGAAGAATAGTGTATGTCTAATGAAAACAGACACATTATTCGTGATTTTAACTTACATATTAAGAGAGTTGTGACGATTTTCGATTCCCAGTATGGCCGCCGGCAGCCATCATGGATTTGGCTCCCTGGTGGAGTTAGCCAGAACTTTCGCGAGGTACATGGTGGCTTTTTTTCCTAGAAGTACTAATATAACTTAAAATCCACCCTCAAGCTTTGGTATTCGAAAAATGGTTACGGGGCAATCATATTTGACCCCACTATTACGATTCCGACAGCTCGGTCTTTCACGTGTACATAGGCGAGACGTAGCCCAGTGGCAAAGCGCTCGCTTGAGGCGTGGTCGGTTTGGGATCAATCCCCGTCGGTGGGCTCATTGGGCTATTTCTCGTTCCAGCCAGTGCACCACGACTGGTACATTAAAGGCCGTGGTATGTGCTATCCTGTCTATGAGATGGTGCATATAAAAGATCCCTTGCTGTTAATCGAAAACAGTAGTCTATGAAGTGGCGACAGCGGTTTTCCTCTCTCATTATCTGTGTGGTTTTTAATCATATGTCTGACGCCATATAACCGTAAATAAAATGTGTTGAGCGCGTCGTTAAATATCCTTCCTTCCTTCACGTGTACGTAGCAAATTAATATTATGAAAAGGAGAAATGCTACTTACCACAAGCGGAGATGACTAACGAAAGTACCATTAAACCGAAAAGACATCGTGTGAGTAGCATCATGCAGACGTAAACCAATTCACTCCAGTAATAGCAGACGATTTGGCAGACGACAAAACTCACTTCAGAGCAGACGGGGAAACTTATACATCCGCGAAATGTTTCAGACGACACTGCAGCTTTTCTCTCTGTTTTTATTGAAGGGTGGGAAAACGTCATTAGTGGCCCCGTGTGTGTTGTGGGTGTTAAAGGCAGGGGTGACTGTGGCTTGATCACACTGACGATACGAGGACAAATGAATTACTCGATGGACATAAACTCATTGTTATAGTGAAAAGGGAAGGTGAACCATGGTCCCTTCGATCACATACCCCAACCCCCTCAAAAAGAGAGAAGAAAATTCGCTTTGAGCTGGGGATCGACCCCCCGAATCACCCCCTCCCCCTGCATACGCATGTGGTCACAAACTCAATATGTCTGTCTGTCTATTTCTGTCTGTCTCTGTCTCTCTCTCTCTCTCTCTCTCTCTCTCTCCTCTCTCTCTCTCTCTCTCTCTCTCTCTCTCTCTCTCTCTCTCTCTGTGTGTGTGTGTGTGTGTGTGTGTGTGTGTGTGTGTGTGTGCCTGTCGTTCTCTCTATGTCTCTTATCTCTCTCTATTATGTCTCTCTCTTTCTCAGTAAAGCGAGGTAATCCAAATAGCAGATGATGATTTCGTGGTTACGAGTACCCGAATATTGCTTTACACCACACAATTAAACTGTACATCTGTCACTGAGATTATTGCCACCTTCGTAGATAGCAGATCAGAAACAGTCGCACTGACTGCTTTCACGGCAGATGACCTTGTGTCAAATGTGTTTTCCTTTAAAGCAGCCATTTTGGCTTCTTCATCCTAGAACATCATAAACGGTATAAAGTACACTCAACTACACTTTAAATAAATCAGTGTCTTTGCTGTTGTTGTTGTTTTGCTGTTGGGTCTGTTGTTTAGTAGGTGTTTTGGTTGTTGGGGGATTTAGGGTTGTTGTTATTGTTGGGTTTTTTGCTGTCAGTTACAAAGCTACAAAGTACAAGGCTCAGAAAAGGTCTAACCAATATTTGGCCGGATATTGAATTTTTAAAAAACAAATAAAAAAGAATTTAAAAAAAAAAACAAAAAAAAAGAAGAACAAAAATCAAACTGCACTGTTGTTATTAATAAATGTGTTCTTCAAAATGCCTCCAGCACTAAAACCAAGCATCTATTAAAAACTGTGGGCGTGGTGAAGTCAAAATAGGCCTTAAAGGGACATTCCTGAGTTTGATGCAATTTATAAGATGTTATCGACTAACAGACTTTTTAACGATTGTAATTACATAACAAATATATTTTTCTGCATAAAATATTAGTGGCTGTATATTAAACGTGTTTTTGATCGTTTTAATATTTGTACTAGGTTAAATTTCATTTTATTTCCTAAAATATTGTGGGGTTTTTCGTACGTACGAAATTATTTAAAGACAAAATCCTATTTGGGCTTCTTACAAATATTAAGACGACTAGCAACATATTGAATATACATGATGTTCTTGGATCATAGAATCCAACTCTTCGGCTAACCAGTTAGTGTTTCCCCCGTCCCAACCAATGCCCCATGACTGGTATATCAAAGGTCGTGGTATGTGTTGTTCTGTGTGTGGGAAAGAGCATACAAAAGCTATCTTGCTTCTAATAGAATAATGTAGCAGGTTTTCCCTAAGACTGCGTGTTAAAAACTACTAAATGTTTGACATCCAATGTGTCGTGGTATGTGTTGTTCTGTGTGTGGGAAAGAGCATAGAAAAGATATCTTGCTTCTAATGGAATAATGTAGTAGGTTTTCCACTGATATTCTAAACATGAAAATATATTTATATGTAAGTTCAATCGTAGAAATAGTTTATCAGTCGGAAACATCTTACAATGCAGAAAACTCAGGCATGTCCCTTTAACAATAATTTTGGGCTTCCAATGGGCATGAAGTGTTACTTAATATTTTGTACAATTAACAGTACTAGTACACTTTGTTTGTTTTATTTAACAACACCACTAGAGCACATTGATTAATTAATCATCGGCTATTGGATGTCAAACATTTGGTAATTCTGAGTCGTAGTCTGAAACCCGCTACATTTTCCCTAATGCAGCCAGGGATCTTTTATATGCACTTTCCCACAGACAGGAAAGCACATACCACGGCCTTTGATATACCAGTCGTAGTGCACTGGCTGGAAAGAGAAATAGCTCAATGGGCCCACCGCCCCCCCCCCCCCCCCCCCCCACTAGTACAGAAGTATCCCGCTATCTCTCCCTTGTTCACACGCGCTACTGATATTTCTGACAATAACAAATGATTAGGTTTCCAAAAAGAAACTTATCTATAATTTTATAAATAACAACGTCGAGAAAAAAATATATACAAATGGGTCAAAACGTTCGTGTTCTCTTTCAGTTTACAAGTGAATAACATTAAATGCATTTTTACAACTGGACTTAAAAGTCGGTCTTGTAGTTTATTTATTTTTTATTGCAATTAAACTACACTTTGAAAGAACGTGATCTTCGCTGTGCTAGGTAGGCCTACAGTTGACAAATCTGCCGCTCAGCAACCACACAGCCTTGCACCCATAACAATAGGGTCTGTAAAATAAAGAAAACATATTTGTTTAACGACATCTCGACATATATTTTTTGTCTAACATGGTTATATTGAAAATGATGTAAGAGAGAGAGAGAGAGACACACACACACACACACACAGAGAGAGAGAGAGAGAGAGAGAGAGAGAGAGAGAGAGAGAGAGAGAGAGAGAGAGAGAGAGAGAGAGAGAGACGACAGAGAGAGACAGACAGAGAGACTGAGACAGAGAGAGAGGGAGAGAGAGACCCACACACACACACACAGAGATGGGGGGGGGGGCAGAGAGAGAGAGAGAAAGAGGGAGACACACACACACAGACAAACAGATAGACAGAGACGGAGAGAGACAGAGAGGGGGACAGAGAGAGAGACACACACACACACACACACAGAGAAGGGGGGGGGCAGAGAGAGAGAAACAAAGAGAGAGAAACAGAGAGAGACAGACAGACAGTGACAGAGAAACAAACCGAGACAGATAGACCGACAGGTACACAAAGTCCGATATAAAAGACAGACAGAACGTAGACAGATATTGGCGTACAGGCTCCTATTTTCGTAGGGGGGGGGGGGGGGGGGGGGGGGGGGGGGGGGGCTAATTTTTGCCGGAATTAAACGAAAGTGCCCGAATCTGGATAGCCAAACAGCTGTATAGAGTATCACACGAATCATTACGCATTTGTACTTGGATTACAACTAATATTATAAGAAAATGTTTTTGGAAATTATCGTTTTTGCCCGAATTTTAGGATTTTCTCCAGGACTGGGAGGCCCCCTGCCCCTTCGCCTCACCCTCGTCACGTACGCTTAAGTAGACAGATACCGACAAAGATGGGGAGAGAGAAAAACACACAGACAGACAGACAGACAGACAGACACATAGAGAGGCAGACAGACAGGCAGAAGCATAGAGAGCATCGAGAGACAGATATATAAAGAGAGGAGAGCGCACTTAGACAAATAGACTGCTGCACAGTGCATACTATTGTTGTGTGTGTTTTGTTTTTGTTTTTTTTGTTTAACGAAACCACTAGAGCACATTGATTTATTATTAATCATCGGCTATTGGATGTCAAACATATGGGTCATTTGCATAAAGTCATAGAGATGAAACCCGCTACATTTTTTCATTAGTAGCAAGGGATCCTTTATATGCACCATCCCACATACAAGATAGCACATACCACGGCCTTTGATATAACAGTCGTGGTGCACTGGCTGGAACGAGAAATAGCCCAATTGGCCCACCGACGGGGATCGATCCCAAACCCCCCAGTGCATACTAATTCTGTATGATACCTACATGCATTGCGCTGTAGGGTATTTGGGACACGTCTGAACTTGACACGCCGCAGCTTTACAGAAAATCCGACCAGGACAGTTGAATATGGATCCCCAGTTGTCGTGGATACAATCTGCATATATAAACATAGCAATCAAGTAATCGTTATAATAATTTAGCTAATAAAACTAAATATGTTGTCGTTGGGACACTGACTGGGATGACGGAAAAAACCTAATGGGTTCATCGTGTAATCACTTCACGTTTAGCTTTAAAGTGAACGGGAAATCTAAAATGGTAAATAAATAAATAAATAAATAAATAAATGAATGAATGAATGAATGAATGAATGTTTAACGATACCCCAGCACAGAAATACATATCGGCTATTGGGTGTAACAAATGGTAAGTATATGAAAATATTATTTATATATATATAACCATGTAAAATCACAGTGTAAGGAGCTGTGGGGTTGGGGAGTATAATGCAATACCTAAATCAAGGTAAGTATATTTTAAAACTTTGTATAGAAGTCAAAATGTTTTTAAAACTTTACAATTAATTCTGGATGGAATTTAAAAGATTCCAAAACATTTCTGTTCACCGAGACGGTTAGATCGCACAACCCAAGAACCGGAGATGAGCGCTCTACCGACTGAGCTTAATCCCTAAAAAAAACCCGGTGTACGGACAATAGCCTATCGGGCAAAAGCCCATCGGACAATAGTCAAAAGGACGAAAACCCTTTTTTTTTCTCTCTCTCTTTCAGAAAGTGGAAAATAGCTCACCAAAAGCAAACAAAGACGTAAATTATTACAGTGTGAAATAAATGTCCGTAAAATCACCTGTGATGCTACAAGTTTTTACACCAAAGCACACGATTTGAGTACGCTAATAAGAATTGGTCTGTTCATGATCGTTAAATTACGTTTTGTAACACCACAAAGTACTATTGTTTCTGAGTTGTAAACAAGGTGTACATCCGCCTATATACCTTGATACGTGCGACGCAGATGTAGGCGTCACTTCGCCCGAGGGTAGGTCAGTTTGTCACCTGTGGTCCTGATACAAGTGTTCAGTCACAAAACACCCTGAAGTTTAATTACTGTATTTGTTTACGAAGTGCTATAATTGTAAACAACATCATAAGCTACGAAGTAGCGTACTTGTACAAACAAATAAAAAACCCACAACAAAATAAGTCATGGTAGAAACACTGTTAATGTATGCATCGTATACTTGCTCAAACAAGTCACGAATGTTCCAGAATTAACAAGGTCCTAACGTTGGTTTTTGTCAGATGGTTTAATATGGATCTTCAAGGATCTGAGGACAGTAAGATCGGATTTAATTCGAATTGTTCACAAATTATATTTCAAAGTAATGCACACACCTTGGACAAAGTTAAAGTTTGTTTTATTTAACGACACCACTAGAGCACATTGGTTTGTTCATCATCGGCTATTGGATATCAGACATTTGGTAATTTTTGACCTAGTCTTAGAGAGGAAACCCGATACATTTTTCTATTGGTAGCAAGGGACCTTTTATAAGCACCATCCCAAATACAGGATAGCATATCCTTTGATATACCAGACGTGGTACACTGGCTGGAGCGAGAAATAGCTCAATGGGCCCACCGACGCGGATCGATCACAAAGCGACCGTGCACCAGGCGAGCTCTTTACCGTGTGTGTGTGGGGGGGGGGGGAGGGGGAGGGGGGGGGGGGGACATAGCCCAGTGATAAAGCGTCCGCTCCATACGCGGTCGGTCTGGGATCGATCCCCGTCTTTGGGCCTATTGGGCTATTTCTCGTTCCAGCCAGTGCACCACGACTGGTACATCAATACAAAGGCCGTGATATGTGCCATCCTGCCTGTGAGATGGTGCATATAAAAGATCCCTTGCTGCTAATCGAAAAGAGTAGCCCATGAAGTGGCGACAGCGGGTTTCCTCCCTCAATATCTGTGTGGTCCTTGACCATATGTTCGACGCCATATAACCGTAAATAAGATATGCTGAGTGCGTCGTTAAATAAAAATGTCCTTCCTTCTTTTACCGTAGGAGCGGGGATCGAACTCATTCGGTGGAGTTATCCAACCTCATCGGCTAACCAGTTAGTGTTTCCCCCGTCCCAACCAGTGCCCCGTGACTGGTATATCAAAGGTCGTGGTATGTGCTGTTCTGTGTGTGGGAAAGAGCATATAAAATATATCTCTCTTCTAATAGAATAATGTAGCAGGTTTTCTCTAAGACTGCGTGTTAAAAACTATTAAATGTTTGACATCCAATGTGTTCTAGTTTTGTCGTTAAACAAAATACAACTTTAATTTCCAGACCACTCACAAAATGTATTTGAATTAGTGCACATACCATATTAAAGCATTTCCCTTCAGTGTTCGGTGACTGCTGTGCAAATAAGCAAAGATATAGAAAACATTTCAGCTTAACTGGCTGTACTTTATAAAGTAATGCTCACCTTTCGCGAACACTTGGGGCCAGTTCAGCCAGCAAACGTTTCGCTAACGTTCGCGAACTATTTGATTGGTTGCAGTGAAGCGCATAAACCAGTCTAGCAGATTTTTTTCTGATCGGTCTGGCTGATTTATTTCATTTTAACTTATTTTCGTGCTTATATCCAATTAAGGTTCAAACACGCTGTCCTGGGCACACACCTCAGCTGTCTGGGCTGTCTGTCCAGGACAATGGGTTAGTTGTTAGTTGGTTAGTGGTTAGTGAGAGAGAGACGAGGGTGTAGTGACCTTACACCTACCCATTGAGCCCTTAAGAACTCGCTCTGGGTTGGAGCCGGTACAGGGCTGCGAACCCTGTACCTACCAGCCTGTATTCCGATGGTTTAACCACTGCGCCACGGAGAACGTTGGTCTGGCTGAACTGATATCATCACTGTTTTGACAATGATTCATGACTGCATAGAATCACAGCTATATTTATTCCAATGAGCTCTGTCTTGTATTCGACGACGGTGATGATGTAGATCATCACAATGGCGATAATGATGATGGTGGTGGTGATGATGACGTTGGTTGTGGCGGCAGTGATGTTATTGACGGTAATGATGATGGTGGTGGTGATGATGACGTTGGTTGTGGCGGCAGTGATGTTACTGACGGTAATGATGGTGATGATTGTGATGATGATGATGATTGTGGTGGTGGTGACGTTGATGATGATGATGATTGTGGTGGTGGTGGTGGTGATAATGATGATTATGATTATGATAGTGGTTATGATGATGGTGGCGGCAGTGATGCTAATAATGGTAATGATGATTATTGTGATGATGATGATGATGACGACGATGACGGTGATGGTGATGACCATGGTTATGATGATGATTATGATGATGATGGTGATGATGATGAAGGTGATGGTGGTATAATGATGATAATGATGGTGGTGATGATGATGATGATGATGATGATGATGATGATAGTGGTGGTGCCGGCAGGAATGTTAATGACGGTAATGATGATGATTATGGCGAAGATAATGATGATGGTGATAATAACGAGTGGGGAAGAAGAACAAAAACAAAAGCAAAAGAAATTACATTTGAGTTCTCGCTAAACCTTAATAATAACGAGGACAAACAAATCTTTTTAAATGTCCTTACTTGTAAACGTCAACACAAATCTCCTCTTATTTACGACTGCTGCCATCGTTAACTCCACAGCTGTCTAGGACGTCTACAACGCCGTCGTTACCGTGACAAGTGAATGGTTTAAACACATTTGTAATTACAAAAAAAGAAAACACTAGGTCACTGGTAGACAGATAACTTCCGACCCTTGGTATGTAGGCCCTATATAGAGTAAAAACTTTAAACCGATAACTTCCGACCCTTGGTATGTAGGCCCTATATAGAGTAAAAACTTTAAACCGATAACTTCCGACCCTTGGTATGTAGGCCCTATATAGAGTAAAAACTTTAAACCGATAACTTCCGACCCTTGGTATGTAGGCCCTATATAGAGTAAAAACTTTAAACCGATAACTTCCGACGCTTGGTATGTAGGCCCTATATAGAGTAAAAACTTTAAAAAGCCTTCTTGGGTTTGGTGACATTGTTAATAGTTAAACTTGTTTTGTTTAACGACATCACTAGAGCACTGATTTATTTATTATCGACTATTGGATGTCAAACATCGGGTCATTTATACATAGTCTTAAAGAGGAAACCCGCTACATTTTTCCATTTGTAGCAAGGGATCTTTTATATGCACCATCCCACATACAGGATAACACATACCACAGTCTTTAATTTACCAGTGGCGCAATGGCTGGAACAAGAAATAGCCATTGATTTATTTATCATCGACTATTGGATGTCAAACATTTGGTAATTCTGACATAGTCTTAGAAAGGAAACCCGCAATATTTTTCCATTAGTAGCAAGGGGTCTTGTATATGCACGATCCCACAGACAGGACAGCACATACCATGTCCTTTGATATACCAGTGGCACACTTGCCGAACCGAGAAATAGCCCAATGTGCCCACTGACGGGGATCGATCCTAGATTGATAGCCCATCAGCGAGCGCTTTACCACTGGGCTACGTCACGCCCACCATTGTTAACAGTTGTTAATTTTAACTACCGAATATGGCGAGCTTATATTGGACATAATCCTGTAACAAACAAACAAACAAACAAACAAAAAAACCCAAACAAACAAACAGGGAGTTATGCAAATTTGCTTCTTTTTTTTTTCTTTTTTTTTGCTCAAGTCAGTAAAATGTATTTCTTTTTATTCTTAAGGCTATCCAGAATTAGAAATCCATTGGTAGCATTTAAAAAAAAAAAAATTGCAGCAATCTTGTAATTCAAAATGACCATCATTTTAGAGTATTTTACATATATCTTTACTCGCAGTTAACATAGAAACATCATTTTTGTGTCTATTTACATTTTTTAGGTCGATGAACTCGCTGATAACATTTTGTTTAGCCATTTGGACATGACCGCCATCTTGAAATTCAAAATGGCCGTCATTTAAATATCTTTATATGTATCTTTACTCTCAGTATATATCTTTACACTCAGTTGACCCTCAACAACAATTTAGGTATCTCTTTAAATTTATGAGCTCAGTGACTAATATATCAATAACCCATTCCTGCTATTTTGAAAAACGATGCGACTGTAGCGGGTATTTTTTACTTAGAAATTTAGCTAGACCTAGTGTAGTTGTACTCTTTGTTATCATCTAACATCTGTTTGGGATTTTTTAGTATTATTTAGTCCTCTTACTACTCGCATGAAAACAAAGATAAACAAATGTTTGTTTTTCATTGAACGACACAAATGTTTAACGACACTCAACACATTTTTATTTACGATTATACGGCAGCGAACTTATATGTTTAAGGACCACACACAAAATAAGAGAGGAAGCAAGTTTATTATAAACACATATATAATATGTACATGTACTTTTGATTTTTCCTAGTCTGGTACAAGTAATCTCTTACATGGCAATTATATAGTGGTTTTCCACTAAGAAGCGTCAATTTCACCAAACCTGCGTCTGAATATGACCTAAATAGTAAATAATCTCAGAAACTTAACGAATTAGGCAACACTGGAAGGAAACGAAAGCTGGTGATCTACTCAAATATTCAAAATATAAGAGAGAGAGAGAGAGAGAGAGAGAGAGAGAGAGAGAGAGAGAGAGAGAGAGAGAGAGAGAGAGAGAGAGAGAGAGAGAGAGAGAGAGAGAGAGCTGACGTAACATGCCGAAAATGTAACAACCGTTTTACATTTGAGGGCCCTCGGGGCCAACATGACCTTTCTGGCACCTCTGAATGGCTCTATTGCATAGGCATTTGAAGCAGGGGGAGGGAGAGGTGACAGCGAAGGTTAGTTCCCCAATTTAGAAGATTATGCATAGTCTCCTTCTCTCTAGGTAAAAATGCGAATTAGTATATGGCTGCCTTTCCCATTCCCAACAAAGTTCATGACATCTTCTGAAGCATAATATATATATATATATACTATTGATTTTAATACTGTTGATGATTATATTTATTTGCTGCACACACAATGTGTTGAAGGACAGAATCCTGCACCACAATTCACACTGCACCAGTCATCAAGTGATCGTCCAAACATCAAGGCGCCTTGACAGACACGCGCACTTTCCTTCAGCAGAAAAACTTCTGGCTGCGGTATTGGCGGTGAAATTGTTGTGGTCGTCTGAACGTGAAATTTTTGGCGGGAATACTGTTTCTGCTGTATCGTTCCGCGTATTATGAACTGGTGGAGATTGTAAAGTTTGTATTTGTCGTCGAGTTTTGTGAAAGATGAAGTGCTGATCTGATTTTTCACCATCTGTTGGTCAGATATATATGACTCTGGCGTCACGGAATGATCCTCGATCGTGACGTCAGCACAGTTGTAGAACTGTTCCTGCATCCCACAGCCTTTGCAGTAAACACCCTTAACCTTGTCGCGTCCGTAACTTTGTCCTGAAATATAAAATCATGTTCCTGATACTAACAATGCTGAAGTGGTCATTTCATTAGGATAGACGTCATATTAAGAAGCAAAAAAAACAACTTACTCATTTAACAGTTGCCTTTTTAAGGAACAAGATAATCATGACGTTTAAATGATGATACGTGTACATATAACGTAATAGTTAACAATTACGGTTAGAACATTTTGCAATGTTAGAGTGTAAATAGCGAGATTTCCTTTGTCCATGACAATATAATAATATGGGGTTTTTTGCTGTCCCCAGGCTCTTGGTACTGTGGATCCGCTTCTGGATCGACGTTATTGTTTTATGCATGAGTAATAAATTGTCTTCAGCGTTTTTTTCATCTGTCCCGGACCAAGTCACTGGCAAAGTCAGATATTGTGCCTCGGAGAGACGTGCTTGAACCATAATTGGATATAGGCACGTTATCCAATTCAATTAGCCTTTTTGACAATGTTTATGGAATATTATTATTGTGCTCTTTGTTAGCCTATATAATTGTTATTATATCAGTATGGCAACACATTAAATATATATATATATATACATACATGTACATGTATTAACAGCAAATTGTCACATCAGTTTAACATAGGCCTATATGGCCGAGCCTATTTTCATAGAAGCATGATGGTTCCCATGACAATGACGTCATAACGGTTTCGTGCATACACGGTTAGAGCTTTAATTTGCAATAGTGTCACACCAGAGATGCAGAAATGGAAACTATTTCACTAGCTCACCGGACCAAAACCAACTAAAATTTACTAGCCCGCCAGAATTTCTACTAGTCCACCAGTCTGTAGAACAATATATTATTTAAAAAAATATTATAAAATACAGTATCATCACTTCAAATGGTTTATATATATTGACAAAACATTATTAAGAACACTTGGTAAGTGATCAACATCAGGTGGAAAACGAAATCAAAAAGACAGATAGACCGTCGGACTGGTAGTTGCATTTCTGCACCCCTGGGCCCGGTAACACAAAGCACTCGTAACACTTACGTCAGACGTACGCCACACATTATGTATGGTGTACGTCTGACGTAAGTGTTACGAGTGGTTTATGTCACCGGGCCCTGGTGTCTATAGATCTACTTACCACAGTTCCATTTCCACTGGAAAACACAATGGTCGCACGTTATCTTTGGCGGTAACTGGGCTTGTATGTTGACGGTCATTGGTGATTTTCTAGACTTTATGTGATAACGATAGCCCTCGCCAACCACCAACAATGGATATTTGTCGAAACAGTCTTGACTAAGAACAGATTTCGGGCACAGGTGGAATTCAAAATAGCCGCCGTGGTTGGCAGTAACTTCGATGGTGATATCAATGATCTGGCCAACGCTGTAAGTCCGCGGTATTAGGTTCGAGGCGAAAACTCCTCCAGTCTCGTGTTTATGGACGCCGTCGTATGGATCGCCACAGAAACCACAACGACCATTGTTCTTCAGCCATTGTACCTAATGAATATACAAGAGTAACTTATTACACACGTAATGTGATTAGCAAACTTGTCTGTATGTATTGGGTTTATCAAAATGATTTTGCTGTCAAAGATTAATTTTCTAGTGGAGCCCAAATTTAGTGTTGGGAATCGATTGGAATTTCATCATCGATCATCGGTTATAATCGGTTGGCACCAACCAATGAACTTTCGATTACACAATCGGTCAGAATTATATGAACATAAGAAGGATTTGAATAATAAGGGTTATGTACCTATTGCCGTGTTCACCGGGATCTGAACCCTACAAATGGTACATTTACCGTTAATAACTATTTAATATATCTTTTTATTTATGTAGACATGAAAATAAACACTAACCCCAAAATATTTAAATCAATTCTAGCATCTAAATTGGGGGTACAATTACAGTTAACATTTATTTTCCCACACAATCGATTATGGATTTTTATAATCAATCATGAAATCGGTAGAGCCAAACCAATCAATTTTCGATTATAATCGATCTTTGGAACATCACTATTCCAAATCATAGATGTACATGCTATTTTTGTTTTTAAATAATAATCTAATAGTGGTGAAGCACTCGCTTGGTGCGCGGTCGGTTTGGGATCGATCCCCGTCGGTGGGCCCATTGGGCTATTTCTCGTTCCTGCCAGTGCACCACCACTGGTATATCAAAGACCGTGGTATGTAGTATCTTTCCTGTGGAATGGCACGTATAAAAGATCCCTTGCTACTAATGGAAAAATGTAGCGGGTTTCCTCTCTAAGACTATACGTCACAATTACCAAATGTTTGACATCCAATAGCCGATGATTAATAAATCAATGTAGTCTAATGGTGTTGTTAAACAAAACAATTTTTTATGCATTAAGATTGATATTCGCTGAATAATTTTACCCCGATCTCAACTAGCATATCATGACTGGCATCAAGAGTCATGGTATGTACTGTTCTGTCTATGGGAAAGTTCTTAAATCAATGTGCTCTTGTGATGTCGTTAAACAAAATAAATGTTAACTTTTCCAATATGTAATATGGGAGAAAGCAAGGGGCAACAAAAAGAATACACTTCGTTCGCTTGTAAAAATGTTTGTAGTAATGAACTGGGGGGAAAACCCCGACAGTAACCGCTCAGATCAACAATAAATGTGAAGTGAGAAGCTGGACTGGTAATAATAATGACAATCTCCTTTATTCCAAACCTTCAATAATTTAGCTGTATTTCGGGCTTCGACCTATTATAGACATTCTTCAGTTACGTCGTTTCATTTACAAATTAAATTCATTCCTTAGACATGTTTGTTCAATGTGTTCGCTATTTGATCATAGGCATGAGAGATTGCGTTGAAAGGCACACTGAAATTGAATTTGAATTAATATTTAGTT
Organism: Gigantopelta aegis; assembly: GCF_016097555.1. Lineage (NCBI taxonomy): Eukaryota > Metazoa > Mollusca > Gastropoda > Neomphalida > Peltospiridae > Gigantopelta > Gigantopelta aegis. The sequence continues at coordinate 11,526,484 of NC_054700.1, read as the reverse complement.
TTTCACTTTTATTACATTGAGGATTTACCCAAATATAGCTTATGATTCTTCATAATTGTTTAATATCATGACAGTGTTGTTAGAACAACTGGACTTGAGTAATATTTAACAACAGTTACTGGATATGATTATTATTTAACGACTGAATTTGCTGGCATCTAAGATTTTGATAATCATGCTTACCTGGAAACCACCGCAGTTAAGAGCATTATCGTCGTAGTTCTTAGCCACTGGGTATCCAAATCGCCACAGACTTCCTCTTCCAGGCGGTTCCAGTAGCCTCCCATGGCCATTCAGGTGCTGCACGTGCATCACCAGACACACGAGCACGTGTACCAGAACGCGATGAATCGATGACGTTTCCATCATGAGAGAACTTTCAAACTTTTAAATTCAGTCGCATTGAGCAATTAACACAGACGTTTAGCAGCTAACACGACCGAGGTATATACACATGCTCACTGAACATATTACACAGGAAAAGGTAATTCCAAGTGTGACATTAAACGTTCTTCGCTAATCCCGTGTGACAATGACAAGTCGCCAAGATGGTTAAATGAAGCACCATGTACCCACAAAAGACTCTTTCATACACACACACACACACACACATGTAATTACAGGTGATGCATTTTGTTTTATTTATACTTGTAACTTTGCAACAGAAAGACAACACCTAATCGTTTGATGTCCAGACATCAGAAGGTGTAGCTGGTCTCCGGTGAACCAGTTATGAGGGTTTCTTGAACTGCCAGACCAGATCTGGGCGAGTCGTTCGCCTCAGTTGTTTTTATGCACGTTGCATGCTTTGATGTATGGCTAGCCGTCAGCCAGTGTCCTTCTCGTACGTTCACGTTTAGGGTTGCATTGTATCAAAATGAAGGAAATGTTTTATTTAACGACGCACTCAACACATTTTATTTACGGCTATATGGCATCGGACATATGGTTAAGGACCACACATATATTGAGAGAGGAAACCCGCTGTCGCCACTTCGTGGGCTACTCTTTTCGATTAGCAGCAAGGGATCTTTTATATGCACTATCCCACAGACAGGATAACACATACCACGGTCTTTGATATTCACGGAGTAAATGTAGCTGCCACGGGCGTAGCCAGTCACACCTCTTCTCCTCTCCCTCCCTATAACCACGTTATATATTTTCCTGACGCTGTATAATATGACTCATAGACAATGTGGTTCCTCCACCAATATGGGTCACCCCCCCCCCCCCCCCCGCTATAAAATCCTGGGTACGCTAGTGGTAACTTACCGGCCTCGGTGGCGTCGTGGTTAAGCCATCGGACATAAGGCTGGTAGATACAGGGTTCGCAGCCCGGTGCCGGCTCCCACCTAGAGCGAGTTTTAACGACTCGGTGGGTAGATGCAAGACCACTACACCCTCTTCTCTCTCACTAACCACTAACAACTAACGACTAACCCACTGTTCTGGACAGACAGCCCAGATAGCTGAGTTGTGTGCCCAGGACAGCGTGCTTGAACCTTAATTGGATATAAGCACGAAAGTAAGTTCAAATCAAATGAAAGTGGTAACTGCGGCTCTGATTGGTAGTAATATGTGGCATTGATTATTTGGGCAAATACTATTATTCATCGCCAATAAATAATTACACTTTTATTTAGTACCAAATGTTTAAATGGGGTGTTGTGGCATTTTAGAAAACCGACTGCTGTGTGGATAACTAGCCCTGAGTAGGCGAGAATTAAAATTACGAAACTTGAAACCATAGATACTTTATGACAGGATAGTAATCCATTTCCCAATGACATTAGTACATGATACGATTACTGCATATTTAGCCACTGTGATACGGTTGCGGTATATTTAGCCACTACTGACGTTGTCGGCAAGTATGTGGAAGTTACTTTGTCACAAAATACAAAAGGGGCGGGACGTAGCCCAGTGGTAAAGCGCTCGCCTGATGCGCGATCGATCTAGGATCGATTCCCGTCGGTGGGCCCATTGGGCTATTTCTCGTTCCAGCCAGTGCACCACGACTGGTATATCAATGGCCGTGGTATGTACTACCCTGTCTGTGGGATGGTGCATATAAAAGATCTCTTGCTGCTAATCGAAAAAGTATCCCATGAAGTGGTTTCCTCTCGCAATATATGTGTGGTCCTTAACCATATGTCCGACGCCCTATATCTGTTAATAAAATGTGTTGAGTGCGTTGTTAAATCAATATTTCCTTCTTCTTCTTTATCCTTGCCAAAGTTTTCAGGGAACCTATTAGAGTGGCACAGTTCATTTGAATAACGCCTTGAGTGTTGACCGATGTTAAAAAGGAAAGGAAATGGTTACTTCATGCAGATCACTACTGGGGCATTGATGGCGACGAAGCACCAATCGCGATGAGTTCAAAGATTGAATAATTACTTAGTTATGTATAGAGAGCGTGATCGGGCGACTTGAATGTACACCGAGACTATTGGAAATACATAGCAACATTATAAGAAATGGTAGATGATATCGGCGACTATGCCACGTCATCATATATGTTACTTCCTTCATGCCACGAGGCATGGGATTTTTAATCCAGATACCGACTCCAAACCCTGAGTGAGTGCTCCGCAAGGCTCAATGGGTAGGTGTAAACCACTTGCACCGACCAGTGATCCATAACTGGTTCAACAAAGGCCATGGTTTGTGCTATCCTGCCTGTGGGAAGCGCAAATAAAAGATCCCTTGCTGCTAATCGGAAAGAGTAGCCCATGTAGTGGCGACAGCGAGTTTCCTCTCAAAATCTGTGTGGTCGTTAACCACATGTCTGACGCCATATAACCGTAAACAAAATGTGTTGAGTGCGTCGTTAAATAAAACATTTCTTTCTTTCTTTCATGCCTTCATGCCATTGTGGCCCCATTTGCCGAGACTGGACAACGTGCAACCATCGACTTCCTTTATTCAACAGGCGGAATGTAGCTCAGTGGTAAAGCGCTCGCTCGATGCGCAGTCGGTCTGGGATCGATCCCCGTCGGAGTGCCCATTGGGCTATTTCTCGTTCCAACCAGTGCACCACGACTGGTGTGTCAAAGGCCGTGGTATGTACTACCCTGTCCGTGTAGCCCATGAAGTGGCGACAGCGGGTTTCCTCTCTCAATATCTGTGTGGTCCTTAACCATATGTCTGACGTCATATAACCGTAAATAAAATGTGTTGAGTTCGTCGTTAAATAAAACATGTCTTTCTTTTTCTTTTTTTATGCAACCAGTGCACCACAACTGGTATATCAAAGGCCGTGGTATGTGTTATCATGTCTGTGGGATGGTGCATATACAATATCCGTTGCTACTAATGGAAAAACTTAGCGGGTTTCCTCTCTAAGAATATATGTCAAAATAACCAAATGTTTGACATCCAATAGCCGATGATTAATAAATTAATGTTCTAGTGGTGTCGTTAAACAAAACAAACTTTTAACTTTCCTTTATGCAAGATTTGCCACTGGACAGGGCAAGCCGCACCCATCCACGTCTTTTTTACCACAAAAACATAGTCATGTATCCAATTTTATTGCTGTACTTACTGCCTGGGTGTCTTGATACGCTGCTTATATTGTTTTTAATTTTAGTAAACTTTAACATTATCGGCAACAGGAATTGATTTGATACAATGGAACCACTCTATTGGTTAGGTCACACGTGTTACTAACCTGTCAGCGTTTCAACGTCACATGGCTGGTGACCCAGCAGACACATATATCAAAAACTGACCGACATAGGTCATCAGAATTTCAGACATGTGCGTATGGTATAGACATAATACTAGATGGGTTAATTATACTGTCTGCCCAGAGTTTACCAGAAGAAACAAAAGAAATAAAAATGTTAGAAACAGGTCGTCTGCCTCGGGCTCCTTGCATGATTTGCTGACGTGGAATGAAGGGGACGGCGACGTGGTCAGGGGTGTTGCTGTTGTTGTTGTTTTTGGGATTAACATTTATATTTGTATACAAGTAAAAATAATAATAATAAATAATAATAATAATTTAAAAAATCCAAGGATTGCTCGTATTGAATCTTGTTTCCTATTAACAGATTATTTTATACAAAATTTAGACTGTTTTGTTTAACACCACTAGAGAATATTGATTTCATAATCATCGACTATTGGATGTCAAACATTTAGTAATTGGTAATCTTAGAGAAGAAACCCGCTACATTTTTCCATTTGTAGCAAGGGATCTTTTATATGCACCATCCCAAACACAGGATAGCACATACCAGTCTTTGATATACCAGTTTTGTGTATATGGGCAGGACATAGCCCGGCGGTAAAGCGCTCACTTGCTGCGCGGTATGTCTTGGATCGATCCCCGTCGGTGACTCATTAGGCTATTTGTTGTTTCAGTCTGCACCACGACTGGCATATCAAATGCCATGGTAGGTGCAATCCTATCTGTGGGATGGTGTATATAAAAGAGCCCTTACTACTAATGGAAACAAATATAGCGGGTTTCTAATCAAAGACAATATGGCAGAATTACCAAATGTTTGACATCCAGTAGCCGATGATAAATAAATCAATGTATTCTAGTGGTGTCATTAAACAAAACAAATTTTAACTTTGCTTAATATATATGTTTTACCTGTTTGATTATAAAATAAATTACGACAGTGAGAGCGAAAACACACGAGTTCATTAAAACGCTGGTTCGATCTGTTTTACTTTTGAATTAACAAAATATACAGAATGAGTAATAGTGAGTAATTTTAAAACGGTTTGTATTTTGAATAAGCAAAATATGATAGTATGGACAGTTCAGATTGCAGGTTTAAAACTGTATTTCTCTATTTTACATGACCCGTCACCCATTGTGTTTTTCCCGTCACAACAATGGTATGTGCTATCCTCTCTGTGGGAAAGTGCATATAAAAGATCCCTTGCTGCTAATGGAAAAATGTAGCCGGTTTTCTTTGAAGACTACGTGTCAGAATTACCAAATGTTTGACATCCAATAATTAATCAATGTGCTCTAGTGGTGTCGTTAAACAAAATAAAATAGTTTTTAACTGGTATTTTGTATGCATATATTCATTCATTTTCTAAATTCCGAATGATAATTTATGGCCTGTGGCTTTTTTTTTATGTCAGTTTAATTATGTGTAGAAAAAACCCTTCTGTATATTTAAAAAAAATAAAGCGATAATAAATTGGATCATGAAGTTTCATATTTCACTTTTAAATGGCCGATTACTTTATTATTTGTTAGAAAGCTATTTTGGAATATAACGTGAGTCGGTGCGCAGAAGTTCAGCAGACCATAAATCACAAAGGTTACGCTCATAAAAAGCATGTATATTTGTTTCACGAGGACAGAACAGGTGTTCGTGTGTGTCACTTGTCCAGATCATGAACGATGCAGTTGTTTAAGCAAGATTTTTTTTTTTTAATCGTTTGCTTTTTCCTATTTAATAACTAATGGGAAAAACGAAGAGAGAGAGAGAGAGAGAGAGAGAGAGAGAGAGAGAGAGAGAGAGAGAGAGAGAGAGAGAGAGAGAGAGAGAGAGAGAGAGAGAGAGAGAGAGGGGGGGGAGGAGAGACAGACTGTGAAACAAGGATAGACAGAAAAAGAGGAAGATGGACAGACGCAGATAGGCACACACACACACACGCACGCATGCGTACACACGCACGCACGCACGCACGCAAACTGAACTATATGCAGATACATTAAGACAGAAAGAGAGAAAGAAAGACACACACACAGAGATAGATAGAGAGAGAGAGAGAGAGAGAGAGAGAGAGAGAGAGAGAGAGAGAGAGAGAGAGAGAGAGGGGAGGGGGAGGAGAGGAGAGGGGGGGGGGGGAGAAGAAGAATGGAGAAGAAAGAGTACGTATTAGAAAAAAGAGTTAGATAGAGACAGAGATAGATAAACGTAGAACCAGATAAAGTTAGATAAACAAAGAAAGATGGACAGACGCACAGAGGAGGAACAAAGAGAGTGAGAAAGAGGTAGAGCGATTGAGAGAGAGAGAGAGAGAGAGAGAGAGAGAGAGAGAGAGAGAGAGAGAGAGAGAGAGAGCAGATCAGATCAGATCTAATGATAGAGAGAGGCAGACAGACAGGTAGATATAGACAGAAAGACAGAGGAAGATGGATGGACAGACAGACATAAATATATGCAAACACAGAGAGAGAGAGAGAGAGAGAGAGAGAGAGAGAGAGAGAGAGAGAGAGAGAGAGAGAGAGAGAGAGAGAGAGAGAGAGAGAGAGAGAGAGAGAGAGAGAGAGAGAGAGAGAGAAAAGAGAAAAGAGTACGTATTAAAAACGAGAGTTAGAGAGACCGCGATAGAGACAGAATGGACAAACAAATAGTGAGAGAGGCAGAGAGATTGACAGAGATGGGTAAGGGAGAGAAAGAGGGGGAGCAGAGCGAATGACAGAGAGAGAACTAGAATAACACAAAGGCAAAGAAAATATTCACAAAATTCTATTAATTTGCTTTATGGGCAGTGTTTTAGATCGTATCTAATATACATATCGAGATCGTCGTTTGGTCCGTGGCATACACTCTGGATGTGTGGTATGAGACCGACAGACGCCCGCCAGTTGGCAATCCACTTGAGACTGCAGTCGCAGGTGATGTTGTTGTTGTAGAGATCCACGTTGTGCAGACCATACGCATACTGGATAGCCTTCGGCACTCTGCCAAGCCCACAGTCGTCCATGTGCAGTCTGTCCATTGTCGCCAGCCCACGGAAGGCGAGCTTGGATATGTTGGTGAGCGGGTTTCCGGACAGAGACAGGTCTTTGAGAGAGTTCATGTTAGGGAAGCTGTCGTCCACGAGCTGTGTTATTCTGTTGTAGGACAGATCCACCAGTTCCAGATTCGGCGGCTGGCCGAGGGCACCGCTCGGGACGTACTGCAGCGCGCACCGCGACAACCAGAGTTTCGTCAGGTTGCCGAGTCCGGAGAACGCCAGGTGCTTGATAACGCTGATGAGATTCTCGTTCAGGACGAGATATCGGAGTGCCGCCATCTTGCTGAACTGGTACTGGTCCAGGACGTGCAGGTGGTTGGCGGTGAGGTTCAGCATCCGCAGCGTCCTCAGTCTGACGACGGCTGGCGGAACATGGGTCAGGTAACAGTTGTCGAAAGACAGCAACTCTAAGGTGGAAATGATGCCGTCGAATACGTCGTTGCCCACGTTGCTGGCGGTGATGTGGTTCGACCCAAGGTAAAGCTTCTTCAGGGCCTGAAGATTCTTGATGGCATTGGGAACCTGGCGAATGGCCGTGTTGGTTATGTTCAGGATTTCCAGCGTTCCAGCTATGCCGTTGAAAGATGGTAGCGGGATTACGCTAAAGGCGTTTGTCACCCAAGATACAATTCCTTTAAACTGGTCAGAGACGTGATGGTTTCAGGAAACACAGTAAGGCGGCAGTTTTGCAGATTCAGTACCTGCAACTCCGAAGCCGAATTGACAAAAGCATCAGGTGGAATGACTTTTATATTGTTTCCAGAGAGATCCAGCCTAACTAGATTCCGAAGTGAGCTTACAGAAGTGGGCCAGGAGGTTAGCTTTGAATTGCTGGCATATATCCCTGAAGGGTATACCTCAATCCTTGGAGAACCAAATCCTCGAATGACCGTCAGTAGGTGTGATCGATTATCAGCGACCGCAGGCGTCTCAGTTTTCCCCATAGAAACGAGGAACAGTGATGGTCATAGACGTTTTTAGACACGATCAGTTTCCCCAAAAATGTCTTCCATGCCGACAAACGCTTCATCGTCATGTTCAGCTGAAGGGAGTTGTAGCTGATGTCAATGGCCGAGACGTTGACTCCCTTGAATGCTCGGGCGGGGATGTAGTTGATACGATTGTGCGAGAGGTCCAGCACGTAAAAGTAATCTCGGGACGGGGTGAACGTAGGGACCATTGCCAGACCTCTTTGATCGCAGTGGGACGCACGGATCCACAGTAACACTCGTTGGGAGCCGGGCACGTGCTGGTGGAAAAGACGAACCGCTCGCTGGTTTGATGAGCATGTTGTAACTGTTACTAACAGAGTCACCAAATCGCAGCCACATTTCTGAAAAAAAAGAAAGAGAAAGTCATGTATATAAATGTTGCTATATAAATTGACTGATCAGATGCTATTTTGTACACATTCTATCTGCCAAGCTATTTGAAGTGTGCTTGTATTCATCCAACATTCGTGTATATATTTTGCTTGTCATTCATTCAGCATCCAGCTGTTTGATCTATTAGTATTCCAGCATTTCAGTGATTTGGAACCTTACTTGATATTTTAACATTCGGATATTTACAGGACCTGTTATCTTTCAGCATTCGTTTTGTTTGGACCATTTGTTCTCAGAATTTCAGGATTTTATCTTGAACATTCACAATTCGGCTATTAATGGCTAGACCTATGTCATTTTCGTATTACCAAAATTTTACCTATTGTGTCACCTCTGCATTCGGTATTTTTGTTTCTTTTTTGGCTATCATTCAGGTCTTCAGCTATTTTTAACCAGATATTATTTAGGACATTCAGCAAGCAATGTGACCTTTTTTTCATTCAGGCATATGGCCTATTTGACCTATGACATTCCGCATGCGTGGATATTTGGGGGACTTATTGTCATTCACCTTTCAACGTATTTGACATATGTTATATTCTGGCTTCAGTTATGTGACCTTGGTTGCCATTTCAGGCATTCGGATTTATATTGAACCTATTACATGTCAGCATTCTAGTAACTCTGGTTTCTATGTATGTACACGTGGCGGCAGGTAATATATTCTGAGGAACAACGCGGTCCTAGGCTCTCTAGTGAAATCAACGAAAAAGAGTAGGCCATTGAAGTGGCAAGCAGCGGGTTTTACTCTCTCTATATATGTGTACTCCTTTAACCATTATGTTTCCGACGCCATTATAACCGTAAATAAAATTGTGTGAGTGCGTCGTTAAATTAAAACCATTTTCCTTTCTTCCTTCATCCTTTAAAAAACTAGTTTCTACACGAGAGTAATGCTGAGGCCACCTCTTTTAAAAGTATATGGTATTCAATACCGATTTTTTTATATCGTAAATGGATGTCCATTAATCTAAGTTAGGGAGTAGAGCATCACTCACCCTTCAATTTGTTTCCTGATTTGACAAGGTTCTCTGGTTTAGTTATTTTCTTTAATCCAAGGAGATATAAACATATTAGAATCACAGCCAAGCTTTTACAAGCATAAAATGTGTGACACCACCCCCCA